>NC_050576.1:32042905-32342905 GCF_011100635.1 Trichosurus vulpecula | reverse complement strand
TCGTTCATAAAATAGGAGGAGGGATCAGTGAGGAAAGACACTGTCTACCCAAGACTTTTTGTAAGAGCTGGAGAGGGGTGGGTAATTTGAACTTGACTTTGATTGATACAGAGGATGCAGACAGGCAGAGTGAAATTGGATCCAATATGTTGTAGTAAAAGGGGTACTGGATTTGGCATCAAAAGCTCTGGGTTCAAATCCTGATTCTGGCACTTAGCACCCATGTAGCATTAGAGAAGTCACTTCCCCAATGTAGCTTTGCTTTCCTCCTCTGCAAAATGAGATTTGGCTCAAAAGTCTCTAAGGTTCCTTTCACTTCTATATCTTATGCATTAAAAGGCAATTCAGGTAGAAGGATGGTCCTTCCTCCAGCCCCATCAAAAAAGAAGATCCCATTTCCCTGCTATTCAGGTTCTTTTCCTCCTATTTAGCAGCTTTTATTGAGGGGAAGTTCTTCTTGAAGTCTACTTTGAATCCTTTCTATTGTGTCATCCACTCATTGTGTCACCTCCATTTCTTCTGGAAGGATGAGAGCAAGATCAACTTGTCAGATGCAGACCTGCGGGCTGAGGTGGACACATTCATGTTTGAAGGTCATGACACCACCACCAGTGGCATCTCCTGGTTCCTGTACTGCATGGCCCTCCACCCAGAGCACCAACAGCGATGCCGAGAAGAGGTCCAGGACATCTTGGGAAATCGTGACACTGTCCAATGGTAAGCCTGGGTCTACTTTGTCTCAGAACTGACTGAGCAATGTGCCACAGGTTGCAGGCTCTACCATTTATTAAGGTTGTGGAAATGTCAAGGGTCTCTTTTCTCTTCTGGGACTTAATTTCCTCATATATAAATATGTATATATATATATATATATATATATATATATATATATAATGAATTGGACTAATGGATCTCTAAGGAATCTTGAAGGGCTAAATCTCAAATCCAATGACTTCATTCCTGTGGTTGATTCCAATGTCTTAGTATCCCCTGATCTTCCCCTTGTCAGAGTTTGAGGGAGCTCATTGTTATGGGACAAGTCCTCCTCTGAAATCTTCCCATTCCCCTCCCTACCCCATGAGGGACTTTAGGCCAGTTCCATCCCTGTGCTTGAGGTCTCCTTGCAGTGAGACTGGAATTTCCTGGAAACCATCTCATCTACTTCGGTCTACCCCAGTCTCCAGATTCCAAAGCTTGGGTGTTTCATTATTTTCTCAATCTTCCTAGGCTCTTGACTATTTGACAATGTCTCTCATGTTGTTCTTCACAGAATCACAGAATTTGAGTTGGAAGAGACCCCAGCTGTCATTTAGTCCAACCTGAGCATGAAAGGAACCTCCATTTTATTATATCCAACTACATGATTGTGTCTCTGCTTGGAGACCTCCAGTTGAGGGGGAGCACAATAGCCCAGGGGTCAGCCCACCTTTCTTTGGCACAACCTATTGTTAGAGAGTCCTTTCTGAAATCCAGAAGCCTTTGCCACTTGTCTCTCTACTTCTCCTTCTGACCTCCGAGGATAAGCAGGACCAATCTCATCCCTTCTCCACAGGGCAGCCCTTCAAACACTTGAAGACAATCAGGGTCCTCCTGATTCTTCTCTTCTCTACCTTGCACATGTCCAGTTTCTTTGACTGCTCCACACTTGATGGGGACTCAAAGCCTTTCCCCATCCTGGTGGCCCTCCTCTGGATACTCCATTCTATCCATGTCCTCCTTAAATCGTGGCATCTGGAAATCAACAGAATATACTGGAAGCTTTGCTAGCATCTGTAGTGTTTTAAGGTTTGCAAAATATTTTGCATATATTAAATCACTATTACTTCACAATCCCTCTGAGGCCAATTCTGTTAGTACCAGTCCCATTTTGCTGTTGAGGAAACTGAGTTACAGAAAGACTAAGCAACTATTCAGGATCATACGGGAAGAAAACGTTTAGGCAGAATTTGAAACCAGATCTTCTTGACTCGACCTAACCACCACACTACTTACTTTTATATGCCTCTGTTAGTGTAGCCCAAGATCACCTTGGCTATTTGGGCTGCTGCATCACACTGATGACACATACTGAGCTTGTGGTCCACTAAAATCCCCAGGTATTTTTCACATAATTTGTTAACTGTATCAGCTTCATCTTGTATTCATAGATTTTTTTTTACCAAAATGTGACTTTATTTTGGTTCTCAAATTTCATCTTTTTATATTCAGTCCAATGTTCTGGCCTGTCAAAATCCATTTGTATCCTTTTATCCACAGTGTTAGCTGTCCCTTTCAACCTTATGCCATCTGCAAATTTGATGACCACACCATCTGTGCTGTCATCCAAATCACTGATACACATATTAAACAGACCAGGGCCAAGCAAAGATTCCTTGTGGTATCCCACTGGGAACCTCCCGCCGTACTGATGAACTATTCTTTTGAGTCCTGCTATCCAACCACTTCTGAATTCATCCAATTGTATTATCATCTACTCTATATCTTTCTGTCTTCTCCACCAGACTAACTATTATCAAAAAGGCGGCTGAAAACTAGGCAAATTGTATCCAGAGGATTCCCCTCAACTACCAGTGTAGTAATCCTGTCCAAAAAAGAGATGATGTGAGCCTAGCATGACCTGTGCTTGATAAAGTGAGGCAGGCGCTTTGGGATCATTGCTTCCTTTTCTAGATGTTGGCCAGCCCCCAACATCTTCCTAAAGATTGGGGTAGAGGTTTCCTCAAGAATTCAGGAGAAGCACACTGACTTATAGTTTGCAGAATCTGTTCTCTTTCTCACTCCACCCCTTTTATAAAAATCTGGACATTTGTCCTCTATCTTGTAGCACTTCTCCTGTTTTCCATGATCTTTCAAAGATCACTAACAATGAATCATTAACCATATTTTCCAGTATTTAATGACCTGAGGATAAAGATCAGCATTGCCAGGGCATCTTAATCTTCGTAACTGCTTTCTTGCAGTCTCTTTATTTATTTTATGTGTCATGTCCATGTGAGTTACTTTTATTTTGTCCTTACCATGGCAAAGGTCATTCTCCTTGGCAAAGAAAACAGAAATGCAGCGAGAACTCCACCTTCAGTCTGTTGGAGGTCATGATCATCCTCTCTACCAAAAGCAACAGTCTGACCCTTCTCGGTTCTTCCTTTAACTCCCAATAAAGCCAAGAGAAAACCCCCTTCATGGTCCTTAGATTCCCTTACAAAATCTTAGCTTATTCTGAGATTTACTGAGACTATTGAAAAAAATCCTTCAACCATTTTTACAGGACTGTGCCACAGACCTGGCTCTGCTTCCATCTTCTACACATTTCTTTTTGAATAGCCTGTACAACCTCATCATTGTCTTCAGACATATCTCTCCTTTCTCATTAGAATTGTTTTCTTCACAATCTAGTCTCAATGTCCTTTTCCAATCTTATGTCTTCTCCTTTACATTTCCTATCAACAAATCAGGCCGGATACCCCTTTTTCCTGAACACGGGGCCTCATTCCTGTCTCCTGTTTTCTTGGTTTCTGCCTCTACCTCATGCCTAGCAGAAGAGATAAGATGTGCACCCCTGAGCAATAAGACTTTGAGGCCCCGAGGTTTCATCTGCAATGATGGTCCTCCTTTTGTCAATATAAACCATAGTTCTCTGTGATCTCCTCAATGGTAGTTATGAATTGGGTGCAGCTGGAAAAGTCCTTTCTCTGGTGGCCCAGATTCCAGCAAAGAGCATCTTTGAGGTGACCTGGGCTGCTTCTTCGATGACAGCACCATACTCTAAACCTCTTCAGCTTGGGAGAACATGCCAGAGGACATGTGTTTTGTTGGCCAGGCCTTGGAGAAGTCAGGATCTCATCCTCACCTCTCTCACCATGCCAAGAGAAGGCCTCAGCGCGGATTCATTCACAGGGCAGTCTATGACTTACAAGGCCATTGACCAAGGTCATACAATTACAGAATTTGAGACTCTCAAATCTAGGATAGAACTCAAGGGCACCTAATAAGGGCCTCAGTTCTACAACATCCCTGACAAAGGCCCAGCCAGCCACTACCAGAAGACCTCCAGTGAGGGAAGACTCCCCACCACCCAAGGCAGTAGGGCAATCCACTTTTCTCAGCTCTAGTTGGTGGGCAGCTAAGAAGAATGAATTCAGAATTTCTACCCAGTTCTTTGAATTCCAAACCAAGCTTTCTTTCCACTCCTGTTCCCTGCTGGAAGGCCTGGGCCATTTCCTTCTCTGTATCCTCAGCTCTTAGCCGAGGGCTCTGCATATAGCAGATAATCATATTTGTGCAGTTGAATTGAGCAAGGTCCTGTTCACTGTCTCCATGTCTTTCTTTCCTGAGCCCCCTTAGGCTGACTTCTATGCTAAGCACTGAGGGAGTGATCAGAGGCACTCAGGAATCTCTTATTCTGATGGGAAGAAGGAGGAAATGTCAAGAGGGTGTTTGTGAGATCGGAGGCTAAACCAAGGGCCAAAGGCTTTGTGTGCTTGAGGGGCTCAGATGACACATACTGGGGCACTCAGGGAGGGCTTACCCCAAGAGGGGCACATGCAAAACCTTAAAGGAAGGGTAGGAAGAGGCAAGGAGGAGGAGGGCGGGCATTCTAGGTAGGGGTAACCTGGGCAAAGGTGTGCAGGAAAGCATCTTGAGCAAGAGGTAGGGAGGAACAGCAGACAGACCCAGAAGCAGGACTGGACACTTGGGCAAGTCTACCACTAGGAATAATGTGGGGGTGGTATTCCAGACCCCTTCCCTTGTCTCTTCAAGCTAGCTGGAAGGTGAAACTGAGGTGTCAGGGGACTCCAAGTGGCTTGACTGTGGGGCTGCTGTACCTGCTCCACACTGACTGAGGTTTCTGGCCTGCTGCTCTCCATCCATGCAGGGAAGACCTGGGGAAAATGACTTACCTTACCATGTGCATCAAGGAGAGTTTCCGCCTATATCCTCCAGTGCCCCAGGTTTATCGGCAGCTCAACAAGCCTGTTACCTTCATGGATGGGAAGTCGCTACCTGAAGGTGGGATAAGGGTGTCCCTTGAGCCTGGGTGTGGGAGGTGGGAGGCCTGGGTCAAGTCCTGACTACTCAGACTTCCTTCACTGTTTGGCCAGGGCTTTTTTCCAAATGTCCTGCATAGAGAAATCCCATTTATCTAAACTCTCAACCACAAGCTTTTCTAACCTAGGGTAGGCCTAGTTCTCAGAAGGAAGAGGAAATGCACCCAGCAATGATGAGCTCAATGATGGCCACAAAGTCAGAACTCTCCCTTCCAGGGATTATTGACATCTATGACACATCTCTCAAGACCCAAATGGAAAGAATAGAAATGACAGAAATTTATTTAGTCAACCAATTGTCAAATATTTCTTAAGTACCTACAGTGTGCTAGGCACTGTGCTACATGATTTAAGAATAGCTAAGCGATTTATATCAGTGTCTATACCATAAGCCTCACACACCAGCTGACATAACTGGACACTAGGGAGGGAGATTCCAGCATTTTGGAGGAAGGGGTCAGAGGGTCTGGGGGGCATCTCACCTGTAAAGGAGGTGGGTTGCAAGGATAATAACTCCCTTCACCTATACCTGGAGTTCTGAACCTGGGTCTATGAATGTTTTTTTAATTAAAAAATTTAATCACTACATTTCAATATAATTGGGTTCCTCTGTAATCTCATGTATGATATTTCCTGCATTTAAAAACATGATTCTGAGGAGTGGTCCATAGGCTTCCCCAATCTGCCCCAGGGATCCATAACTCAGAAACATGGTAAGAACATGGCCCAGAATGTCAGTGGTAGGGCAGCTCTGAAGATGATTCTCACAATCTTTCCCTGGGGGAAGTTAGAGGATGTTAGCTAAGGGGTACCAGTCTCTGCCACCTGACTATACTGCTTTCCTTTCCCTGACAAACTGTGTTTAGAATCATTGACAAGGTAAAGGTGCCCTGGAGGGATGGGTGTATGTCCATGCACATCTAGCTCTGCTCAGACCTACCAGCGTGGCTCAGGAATGGTGACCTGGTTCTCAGCCATATATTGTTGACACAGAATCACTAGAGTTTTGGCCCCTCCTCCCCTTGTCCCTGGGGCCTGTTACTGGTTCCCATGCTCTAGGGATTCCTGTGGGGTCTCAGGTGACCGCCATCCCAGGACTAGAATGTCTGGTCCCTTGTGGCTTCCACCAACATTGCCTTCTGTGGGCCCGTCTGTGTCTGTCTCAAGCCCCAGAAAATGTTATAGTCTCTATTGGTGTCACTTCCCCCATCCTCTGTCCTTGCCTCAGTCTGACGTCAGCCCACTGGCTTCTCAAGTTTTGTTAGGGTTTGTTTTGGCTTTTTTATTTGTTTTTTTTCCTCTTGCTTTATTGCTGCCAAATCCAGGGAAATTGAAATCCTGGCCCTGCAGAGATTCTGGAAAGTTCTCCAGCTGTCCTGGTCCTTCAGGTCATCTCCTTCCTGAACACCTAGGCTGCCACCCCATGTAGTCCCTATTCCCCCCTATCTTCCTCAAGGAAACTTCTGCCACAGTTTGTGAGGTTTCCTGGGCCCTGGAGAGTCCAAGGAGATCCAGTCACCTCTCAGAGAAGATTCTAGACAGTGCTGCTCCATTCTGATGTTTTCAGATTCATAGAGGAGAACCCTAGACTAGGAGTCAGGAGACCTTAGTTGGAGTCCCCACAGAGCTCAACACATTACCAGAATGACTTCCATTCTCAGGGATCAGTTTCCTCATCTGTCAATCCCCATTTTAGGGACTATATGAGGCTGGCAGTATAGCATAATGGATAGAAGTCACTTAACTTCTCAGGGGCCTCTAAGACTTTTAGTTAGAGGAGTGGCCTGTCTGCATCGGTGGAACTGTTGACCCCACTGGGAGTTCCCCGTACCAATGAAATTACAAGACTGTCCTCTTGGGGCATATCTCTCCCTGTCCCACAGGCAGCCTGGTCTCTCTCCACATCTATGCCCTGCACAGGAACCCAACCGTCTGGGACAAGCCTGAGGTATCTCCAACCATGTGAACAGGATGGGTCAGAGGAGAGCATTCACAGAGGGGGAGGGGGAGGGGAAGGGGAAGGCTCATGACTGTTGGGGATAAGGGATGACCTGCCCTAAGTCAGCTCAGGAGTCCAGGCTGAGGTGCTTGGGAGGGGGAGGATCTGGGGACTCCTCCTGCTAGGAAAGAGCCCATTAGCTTTCCCTGTGACCTGCTTTTCCTTCTGCCTTCACTGTCTCTTCCTGTACCCTCACCATTCACTTCCCCTCCCATGCCCCTAACCTTGAAGGTATCTTTGACCCATCCGTCTCCCTCCTGCCCCCATCCAATCAGCTCCCAGGAGTCTATACATTCTCCCTCTGTGGAGATGGATGGATTCCATCTCCTGAGTCCATCCCATTCCTTTATTTCCACAGCCTAGTACAAACTCCTATGACCATCTTGCCTTCCCTCATTTCCCCTTACAATCCATCCATTGGAGCAGTAAGGGAAGGATAGTCTTACTTCTTTGTAAACTCAGTCATTGTTCTAATCATAAACCTTTAGTAGCTCCTGATTCCTCCCACGTGAGGTTCAGATGCTTCTGCTGGACATCTTCCAATCACCCCATTCCCCTTCCTTGGCACCATGTTGGCTCTCCAGGCTTATGTGAGATTACTGTTATATGTATATTCTGTCTTCTAGACATCAGCTTCTATACTACCATTATGTCCCAATGCCCTGTGTCCCACAGCCTCTACTCCTCAGACCCAACATCGTCTTGTCTCTGGAGTATATTCCATCTCCAGAATCACAGAGTCCTAGGCTCCAAAGTTGCATGAGACATCAGGGGTCTCTGGTCCACCCTACTGTCCAGGTTCACCCACCTAAGAAGTGTCAGAGGAGGGATTTGAAACAAGGTTTTCCTTCCTTTTGTTGCAGGTGTTTGACCCCCAGCGCTTCTCTCCAGAGAATTCCTCTACTCGTCACCCCTATGCATTCATTCCCTTCTCAGCTGGGCCCAGGTAGGTGCTGTCTCCCAGCATCTGGGTGGGGTGGGGTAAGGCACATCAATGCTGAAACTGCAGCCTCTCAAATGTATCCACCTACCTATTGTACCAGGGCAGACCTGGGAGAAATCTGCCTCCTGAGCCAATTCTCCAACTCCCACACAGGTGGGAGCTCTAAGTAGGGATGGCTTCCTAGGAGCCTTGGAAGAAAGAAAGCATGGCCTGCTGAGAGGAGAAGAGGTATTCTGACCTCAGGGTGTACTTGAGGGTGGGGAAAAAAGAAAAGGTTGGATCTTGCTTCTATTTGAGAGGCAGCTAAGAATGCTGGCTATAAAGTCAGGAAGACCTGAGTTCAAATTCTGCCTTTGATGGCTGCTATGTCTACAATCTGCTTATCCTGCTCCCATGCCAGGCTCTAGGAGCCTGAGCTTGTTTCTTTCTCCAGCCATGGAGCAATCCTGGCAGCAATGCTGATTCTGTGTTTGTCTCCCTCTCTGACTGCAGGAACTGCATTGGGCAGCAGTTTGCCATGACAGAGATGAAGACAGTCATAGCCCTCTGCCTCCTTCACTTTGAGTTTTCTCTGGAGCCCTCCAGGATGCCCATCAAACAGCTTCAGCTTGTCCTACGCTCTAAGAATGGCATCCACCTTAACTTGAAGAAGCTGATCTAGGAGGGAGCAGAGCCTGGAGCTCTGTCTTGTGCATGGTGGGGGATGGGGGTGGGACAGCGGTGGTGGTGGTAAAGTGGGTTTGCTGATACAGACTGAACATGGCTCTGACCTCCTGGGAGCTTAGAATCCAGTACAGGAATGAAGATAGACACCGGCCCTAGGGTGTTGATTTTTCTCTCTAGTTGGACACAAGAATATAGCTATATGTGCAAGCAATTGTTCTACCAGTATAGGAACATCTCATATCCTAACATGTTGTATCAGTTTGGAAGACCTCTTTGTGGTTTGTAGTTCAAACTCTTCATATTACAGGGGAGGAAACTGAGGCTCTGAGTTACCCTGCTTTCCTTCAAAGTCTGGTTCAGTGGCCACTCCTACAGGAAGCCCGTAGGACATTTTATATTCCCCAGTAAAATGGAAGCTCTTTGAGGGCAGGGCCTGATCCAGTTTTGTCTTTGTCCTTCCAGTACCTAGCATAGTGCCTAGCATAGAAGAGAATCCAGGTAAATACTTGTGAAATAAATTGTGTAGAGAACAGAATGAACAAAGGCAGAGAGGCTGAAGAGCACTGGGTGTTTGCAGGGTGCAGAGAGTTCAGTTTGGCTGGAGCTTGGAGAACATGGTGTGTGTATGTGAGGGTGGTGTTCGGAGGAGGAATAATGGTAATCAAATAGCTAAATTTATATATCACTTTAATATTTACAAAGTGTTTTATGTACATTATCTTACCTGAGCCTTACAACAGCACTATGATGTGGGTGTTATTAATAGCTCCATTTTATACATAAGGAAACTGTGGCTGGAAGAAGTTAAGAGCCTTGACCAGGATCACACAGATAGCAAGTGTCAGAGGACAGATTTCAACCCAGTTCTTCCTGAATCCTTAGGGCAACTACATGGTACAGTGGATAGTGGACTGGGCCTGCAGTCAGGAGACCTGAGTTCAAATTCAGTCTAGGATACTTAATAGTTGTATGATACTGAGCAAGTCACTTAACCCTGTTTGCCCCAGTTTCCTTATCTGTAAAATGAGTTGGAGAAGGAAATGACAAACTACTCCAATATTTTGCCAAAAGAAACCTCACATGGGGTCACAAAGTGTTGAACAGGCCTAAAATGACTAAACAACAACTTTCTGACTCCAAGTCTGTAAAGGCAGGCTAGTATCAAATTTCAGAAGTCCTTGAATATCAGGAAAAGGAGTTTGAACTTTGTACAAATGATAAAAGGGAGCTCCTGAAGATCTTTGAGCACTAGAAAGATGAGATCTGTGAAGAACGGATGGGGGAGGGGAGGGGCTTGTTAGGAGGCCCGGACTAGTGATGGTGAGGATTGGGTTCTTGTGGTGGCCTTGGGAATCGAAAGGAGAGCATCAGTGTGAAGGATGTGTAGGTAGAACTGATGGGACTTGGTTACTCAGTGGATATGAGAGACAGGAGAATGGAAGACTCCTCCAGGTTTGACCATGGGAGGATGGGTGCCCAGTGAGATGAGGAAGTTGGCAAGAACAGGTTTCAGGGGAAAAGGAAGAGCTTGGTTTGGGCATATTGGGTTTCTGGGATAGCAGGTGGAAAAGAAACAGAGCCAAAAGGAATCCCCACAGAGGAGCCTGGGGAAAGGGAAAGGAGCCAGGAACAGAAAGAGAGAAGCAGAGATCAGATAAGTGGGGTGTCCCTGAAACTAAGGAAAGAGATGAACTAAAGGAAGTGCCAAGAGGCACAGAGACTAAAGTGTCAGACATGGAGTCAGGAAGACGTCACTTCAAATCCTGCCCCAGACACTTTACCAGCTGACCCTGAGCAAATTATTTCCCTGTTCTGGTTTCAATGTCAACTAGGGACACATAACTAAAAATGGCCACAAGAACAAGAACCTTAATGGGGGGGAAGAGTGTGAAGATCAGATGACTCAATGCATCGAAGGGAATGGGGGAGGGGCAAAGGAGGGAGTATTTCCCAGGGTGTTCCACAAAATAAGGGCTTAATAAAATGTCTGTGGGCTGGAATGAAAATCAGGCTGTTTTTCAGGTGATTGCTAGTAGCTACCCTGCCCCCCCCCCGCCTCTTTCTTGACACACAGACATTGCATGTTAAAAGAAGACAACTGATCTGTTGGGAAGACTGTTGGGCCAATTCTGGAATCCATTGTTTGCATATCAAACACTAAATTCTGTTCTCTTTCTCTATTTTCTGCTTTAAGATAATTTTTCCAGCAACGCTGTACAATGCTTGGAGTTAGACAACACCTGGGTCTGAATCACATCTCAGACAGCTACTAAAGGCTCTAAAGTCCCTCCCAGCTCTCACATTCTAGGTTCTAAGATCTCTCCCACCTCTGACATTCCAGGTTCTAAGATCCCTCCCAGTTCTCATATTCTAGTTTCTAAGATCCCTCCTTGTTTTGACATTCTAGCTTCTAAGATTCCTCCCAGCCCTCACATTCCAGCTCCTAAAATCCCTGCCACCTCTCATGTTGTGGTTTCTAAGATCCCTCCCACCTCTCTCATTCTAGGTTCTAAGATCACTACCAGCTCTTAGCGTTTTGCCTGACACAAGGAAAGGATGGTACAAATATATATTTTATTGATTTTTCTAGCTAGGTGTCCTGTCCACAAGTATTCCACCTGGGTTCATAGACCAAGAAGGTTTCCCTGAGGTCATCTCGTCCATCTCTTTCTTTTTACAGATAAGGAAACTGAGGCCCAGGTTAGTTAAGCAACTTGCCCATGATCATGCAAAAGAAATAATAGTTAGCAATCACATAGTACTTTAAGGCTACCAAAACAGCTTTCTTATTCCCCATAACAATCCTGTGAAGTAGCTGCCATTATTGTGCCAATTTCAGAAATGAGGAAACTGAGGCTCACATAGGCTAAGTGACTGGCCCAGGGGTCACACTGTTGACAGGATCTAGCTCCAGCACTCTATCCACTGTGCCATCCAGCTGCTCTGAGGTGGGATTTGAATTCAAGTCCTTTGACAACAGAGCCATGACTCCTTCCATTGGGGACCACACTTGCTGCCCTAATTAATGTTTCTGTAGTTCCTTTGTGTGCCTGAAATCTCTTTGTATTCCATCCCTCCCTAGGACTCACTCCTTCTAGCCCTAAAGAGGGCTTGATGAGGATTAAAACATCTTCATCATTGCTTCCAGTCCTTCCATACTTAGTACCCATCATTGCTTTTGCTCTGGCTTCCTTTTCCTCTCTTCCCAATCTTCACACTGTGGTGAGAGTTTGACCCTACATACTTCTCTACTCTTTTCATCCCTTGCCCCCTCATCCTGTAACTATCTGATGGCTCAGCCTGTATGACCCTCACCACCTGCCCTCTGAGCACATGTTCTTGAACAGAACAGGACTAAGTCCTGCAGTCCAGCTGCCTGAGTCTGCAACAAATTTGTATTATCTAATCTTAAGGGGTTTTGTGGTATAATGCATAAAAAGGCAGGGATATCTGAAATATACTGGCTGTGTGACCCTGGGAAAGTCCCCCTGAGTGGCCATGCAGACCTCAGAGACTGTCCATAACAGCATAGGTGGTGATCTGTGTGGGGAGAAGGGCTTTGCTTGTCAATGGAATCACCAGTCTGATAGAACAAAACCTCATCTTGGCTCTAACTGCAGCACCATAATCCTTTTACACTCTTCACATGATTTCCCATCTTCCTGAGACAATCCCAAGTCTTCCTCCTCAAGCCTTCCCCCATCTCATTCCTTTTCTCAGAAGACCTGTTGTTATAATTGACTGAGAAAACAAAGATATTTCCTAGTGAGCTCTTTCTTCATCCTTCCTCTACATCTCAAGACATCTTGACACCCTTGAGAATCGGGACTTGGGGTGATTTTTACCTGTATGTGTGGGCCAATGTTGAATTTTTATTCAATGTATTCTGTTTTAAAACTATTAATGATTAAAATGCTTACTTTTTTTGCATGTGAACATATTTCCTGTTAACTATAGTGAAAGCTCAAGTGGTGTCTTCATATGTCTACTTTGATCATTAAAGTCTCTCAATAATTAATTAGGACTAATAATTAATTAGACAATTAATTCATAACGAGCCCCCACTCAATTTGATTAAAGATTACTTGTCTGACAAATGAGAAAATCTCTCTCCCCATAAGCTTTGAATTATTTCTCTACGTATACCCCGCCCCCAGCTTCCTGGTTTTAAAGAAACGCCAAGGTTCCTAGCTATACTATTTATTAATAATAAGAAATCCCAATAAAACAAAGAAACTTATTCTTATTTACAGTGTTATCAACCTCAGTACAACCGCTAACTTCTCCTTTATTCTAGAAACACTTTCACACCGTTTTCTTTTCTCAGGACACCAATTAAAGTCTCTTTTCCAGAATTTCTTTATGTTTTTATTTGTTTTATTTGCAAAATAATAGATGCTTTCTGCTCTCTTTGGGATATAGAACATGTATACAGATAAGTAAATGCAAGCAGTATGAAGTAGTACACATAATTTTCCCCCCATCTTTTTCTTAATTACATACTAAAACTTAAATTTACAATAAGAAAAGAAAAAGAAACATATAAACTTAAATATTGAAACTTAAATACAAAATAAGAAAAGACAAAAAGCATTGCCATGTGCACAGCAGAATGTAAGAGAGGATTCAAAACATAAGTCAATAATTTTCCATTTCAAGAAAGCCCATATAACAAATACTATACATGACGTTGAGAATTGGCCATCCTTTCCTTGTTTCCTTGTAAGTTTTCTTTTATTCTCTGCTGTGCACTTTTTACTTTGTTCTTTTTTCACCCTTCCTACCTCCCTTCCCCCGGAAGGCTACAATTAACCTTGTATACACACATACACACACACACAAACACACATACATGCATATATACATACATACATGTATACAAGCACATATACATGCATATGTAAACACAAACACACAAAAATACATACATATATAAAAATATATATATACCCATACATAAATGCATTTATATATGGATACATATACTGAGACGTCTATATTCATGCTCATATGTAGACAAATAGATTCATATGCATCCATGTAAGACTGTAGTATACTCATCTGTCCTCTGTTTCTCGGAAGGTAGCTAACCTCTTCCTTCATAAGTCCAAGTCTTTCCATATTTTTCCAAGTCCACCAGTCGACTCATCATGTCCTACACCATAGCAATATACCAACCTTATGCTATCTAGTTATTTTAAATAGTCCCAAATAACATTGATGAATATGGCAAACACAATGTACTTTCCCTATTTTTCTCTTTTGATTAAATCAATTTTAGCCTTAATTTTGCCTGAGTTTATGATTATCACCCCTACCCCCTTTTCCATAACAAATTTTGCTCCCAATCTTTATTTTGTATTTGTGCATATCTCTTATTTCCTATCTCTATTGGCTCCTATACTTTACTTCTTTCCACTAACTTATCCTCCTATCACTTAACCTAGCCCCCCTCCAAAGATCCTTCCCTTGTCTTCCCATTCCCATAAATCTAAACACCTTTCTAGATCCCCCTTTATCCTATTCCCTCACCTTCCCTTCTAAAGATCCCTGCTTTATACTCTCTCTCTCCTCCCTATCCCCTTTGCATTTTGTTTCTTTTGGAATTTAGTAGACTTTACTACCCTTCTAGATATGTATGTATTGTTCCATCTTGCACCATTCCTGATGAAAGTAGGTTTCCAGAACTACCAGCTCTCCTCCCCCATCTAATTCCTTTGTGTCAGTTCTTCCTCTGTACTTCATTTGTATATGACAATTACTTTTTTAGCTGTTCTTAAATAGTTTTACTTTTTAAAATCATATCATACTCAGATTTGCCACCAGCAGCTGTGGCATGGAATGGCTGGAATGCCGAATGCTGTAGAGAGTGAAAAGAAAACATGGGCCAGGTTGGGAGAGTGTAGTACAACCCTATTTATTGATCTGAGGGAAAGGTAGTAAGGTAGTAAGGTAGTAAGCAAAGCAATTTCTCATGAAAACATCTGGCAATTGTTAACTGCATTGCATGATTTCCTTGTATTTTGTTCCCTTGTGTCTGCTGTGTCCTCATATCAGCACTGCATCAACGGCCCTCCTAGGAACTGGATATTGTGCATGTACACATGGTGGGGGGTAGGAGCCCTGCTTCCCTCTGGTATTTTGTGGGTGCTGCAGCTCTAGAATTTGTTCAGAGCCATTTTTTACAGGTGTTTGGAAGGATCTGGGGGCAAGCTTAAGCAAGTCCCTGCCTTCCAGGCACCATTTTGGCTCTGTCCCCCCATTCTAATTTTCAGGGTGTCATTTTCCTCCTTGAGATGCTGGATCTCCTTTTCTAATTGGTTGATTTTTCCTTTCATAACCTCCTTGTTTTTCCTGGATTATTTTTATTTTATTTTTTAATTTTTTCCTCCATCTCTGTCATTTGATTTTTAAAGTCTTTTTAAAAATCTTTCATAAATTCTTTTTGGGCAAGTGTCCATTTGACCTTGCTCTTTGGGGGTTTCTCTACTTCAATATCTTCCTCTGAAGATGAACCCCAGTCATCTCTATTCCCATAATAGGTTTCTGCGGTTGGATTCTTTCTTCTTTGCCTATGCATTTTTTTGTAGTAATACCTCTAGCCCTGGGGTATGGGAAATGGTGTCTCTTGCCCCAAATCTTCAGTTCTCTCTTCTAGCCTGCAAACAAAGTCAAACCTCCAACTTCCTATAAGTGCCCACAGCCAGGAGCTTTCTACATCACTGCTTCTGCACTCATCGGGCATGTGCTGGTTCCTTCTCACCCCCACCACTCCTTGCAACACACCTGAGTCTGGCATTCCTCGTCAGCAGAGGTTCCCTCAATCTTCCTGGGTTCAAATGCATGACTCCCCTCACTATCCCAAGGTGAAAAGTTCCAGTGACTGGGGCCAAGGCAGCCTCTCAGACCAGCTAACCCCTAGGCTTGCCGCTAGTTGTTTTAAGTGGCTTCCCAGCTTGTTGTTAAAATGGCATGGGGTGGGGGGGGGGGGGAGCCAAGATGGCGGCCGGAAAGCAGGGACTAGTGTGAGCTCCCTGCCAAGTCCCTCCAAAAACCTATAAAAAATGGCTCTGAACCAATTCTAGAACTGCAGAATCCACAAAATAGCAGAGGGAAGCAGGGCTCCAGCCCAGGACAGCCTGGACAGTTGCTGGGTGAGGTGTTTTGCACACAGAGCTGGGAGCAGAGCAGAGTGGAGCAGAGCCCAGCATGGGCCGTGTAGACCAACCAGAGCAGGGGCTGGGCGGAGCAGGCCCTAGAGCCCTGAATCAGTGAGCTGTGGCAGTTACCAAACTTCTCAAACCACAAACACCAAAGACAACAGAGAAGGTTAGTGGGAAAAGCTGTAGGGGACAGAGTGAAAAGAGTTTGTGGTTCAGCCACCACCCCGGGGAACAGTGGGGGTGGTGCAGCTATAGAACTGCAGCTTCAGTTGCTTCTGGCCCCAGGCCCACCTGGTGGGAGGAATTAAGTGGTGGATCAGAGCAGGAGTGCAGAGCCTGCTGAAGATCTAAGTCCAGTGCGGGTTGGGGGTTCTTGGGAAAGGAGGAGTGCTGGTGTGGCAGAGCTAGCTGTAATAGCTCTGAAATCAATAGCACATCCCCCCCCCCCAAGCTTGGAACATAGTACTCTTTACTCTACAAGCAGTCATACCCCACTGAAAAACTCAAGGGTCAAGTAAGTTGGCTGGGAACATGGCCAGGCAGCGAAAAAGCACTCAGATTCACTCTCAGACTTTGGAATCTTTCTTTGGTGACAAAGAAGACTAAAACATACAGCCAGAAGAAGTCAACAAAGTCAAAGAGCCTACAACAAAAGCCTCCAAGAAAAACATGAACTGGTCTCAGGCCATGGAAGAGCTCAAAAAGGATTTGGAAAAGCAAGTTAGAGAAGTAGAGGAAAAGTTGGGAAGAGAAATGAGAAGGATGCAGGAAAACCATGAAAAACAAGTCAATGACTTACTAAAGGAGACCCAAAAAACACTGAAAAATATACTGAAGAAAACAACACCTTAAAAAATAGACTAACTCAAATGGCAAAAAAGCTCCAAAAAGCCAATAAGGAGAAAAATGCCTTGAAAGGCAGAATTAGCCAAATGGAAAAGGAGGTCCAAAAGACCATTGAAGAAAATACTACCTTAAAAATTAGATTGGAGCAAGTGGAAGCTAGTGACTTGATGAGAAATCCAGATATTATAAAACAGAACCAAAAGGAATGTCAAATATCTCATTGGAAAAACCACTGACCTGGAAAATAGATCCAGGAGATAATTTAAAAATTATTGGACTATCTGAAAGCCATGATCAAAAAAAGAGCCTAGATATCATCTTTCAAGAAATTATCAAGGAGAATTGCCCTGATATTCTAGAACCACAGGGCAAAATAGAAATTGAAAGAATCCACCGATTGCCTCCTCAAATAGATCCTAAAAAGAAATCTCCTAGGAATATTATCACCAAATTCCAGAGCTCCCAGATCAAGGAGAAAATATTACAAGCAGCCAGAAAGAAACAATTTGAGTATTTGTGGAAACACAATCAGAATAACCCAAGATCTGGTAGCTTCTACATTAAGAGATCGAAGGACTTGGAATACGATATTCCGGAGGTCAGTGGAACTAGGATTAAAACCAAGAATCACCTACCCAGCAATACTGAGTATCATGCTCCAAGGTAAAATGTGGATTTTCAATAAAATAGAGGACTTTCAAGCTTTCTCAGTGAAAAGACCAGAGCTGAATAGAAAATTTGACTTTCAAACACAAGAATCAAGAGAAGCATGAAAAGGTAATCAAGAAAAAGAAATCACAAAGGACTTACTAAAGTCAAACTGTTTTGTTTACATTCCTGCACGGAAAGATGATGTGTATGATTCATGAGAACTCAGTATTAGGGTAGCTGAAGGGAATATGCATATATATATATATATATATATGTGTGTGTGTGTGTGTGTATGTATATATGTATATGTGTGTGTATTTATGTATATATGTATGTGTATATATACATATATATACATATATATGTATATATGTATGTGTGTATATATATATATATATATACATATATATATATATATATATATGGAGAGAGAGAGAGAGAGAGAGAGAGAGAGAGAGAGGGAGAGAGGGAGAGAGGGAGGGCACAGGGTGAGTTGAAGATGAAGGGATGATATCTAAAAGAAATAAAATCAAATTAAGAGATGAGAGAGGAATATATTTAGAGAGGGAGAAAGGGAGAGATAGAATGAGGTAAATTATCTCGCATAAAAGTGGCAAAAAAAGCAGTTCTGTAGGAAGAGAAGAGAAGGCAGGTGAGGGGAAATGAGTGAATCTTGCTGTCATCAGATTTGACCTGAGGAGGGAATACCATACATACTCAATTGGGTATCTTACCCCACAGGAAAGAAGGAGGAAGAAGATAAAAAAAGGGGGATGATAGAAGGGAGGGCAGATGGGGGAGGAGGTAATCAAAAACAAACACTTTCGAAAAGGGACAGGGTCAAGGGAGAAAACTGGATAAAGGGGGATAGGTTAGGAAGGAGCAAAATATAGTTAGTCTTTCACAACATGAGTATTGTGGAAGGGTTATACATAATGATACGCATGTGGCCTATGTTGAATTGCTTGACTTTTTAGGGAGGGTGGGTGGGAAGGGAAGGGGGGCAATTTGGAACTCAAAGTTTTAAAAACAGATGTTCAAAAACAAAAGAAAAGTTTTTGCATGCAACTAGAAAATAAGATACACAGGCAATGGGGCATAGAAATTTATCTTGCCCTACAAGAAAGGAAGGGAAAAGGGGATGGGAGGGGAGTGGGGAGACAGAAGGGAGGGCTGACTGGGGAACAGGACAACCAGAATATACACCATCTTGGAGTGGGGGGAGGGTAGAAATGGGGAGAAAATTTATAATTCAAACTCTTGTGAAAATCAATGCTGAAAACTAAATATATTAAATTAAATAAAAAAAAAGAACGGCACCTAGCCTGGAGGTGTTTACTCCTGGGAACCAAGTCTAGTCCTGGGGTTTCTCTTCAGATCTTCTCAAACTGTCCGAGGAAAACTTGGGTTGTACCCCTATTTTTCTTTGTCTCCACCCACACTTTGCTTGTCCTAAGGTGCTTTTTTAACACTTTTGGGGGGGAAATCTTGAGAGCTTGGAATTTTCTGACCTATTCCACCATATTCCTAGAATCCTCTTCCATTTTTTCATTCTTTATACTTTATTTTATTATTTCTTGGTCTTTTATGACTTCACTGGCTTCCTGTTACCCAAATATGATTTTCAAGCAGCCATTTTCTTCCTTAAGATTCTGGATCTCTTTTGCTAATTGCTTGCCTTTCTTTTCATAATCTTGTTTTTCTTGGATTGTTCTTATTTTTTTTTTAGTTTTTCCTCAATCTCTCTCATTTGATTTTTAAAGTCTTTCTTAAGATCTACGAATTATTTTTGGGCAGGTGGTCATTTGACGTTACTCTTTGGGGTAGCAGAGTTTACTTCAGTATCCTCTTCTGAAGATGAACCCTGGTCTTCTCTATTCCCATATTAACTCTCTATGATTGGATTCTTTCTCCTTTGCCTGCTCATCTTTTTAAAATTTGTAGCAGCATACTTTTTGTAACCACTTTTAGTCTTGTGGTATGGGGGATGGTGCCTCTGGCCTCAGATCCTCCTTCAGTTCTTCCCTCTGGTATGGAAATGAAATGAAGACCTTCAGCCTCCTATAAGTGCCCATGGCCAGCAGTTACCTGCCCTGATGCTTCTGCAATCACCGGATGTGTATTGGCTCCTTCTTGCCTAGGGCTGCATCTCTGCAGTACATTTGAATATGGCCTTCCTTGTCACCAGAGGTTCCTCCAGTCTTCCCAGGCTCAAACTTTCTGTGGCTGGGGCTGAGGCTGCCACCCAACCCAGCTAACCTCAGGGCTCACAACTTGTTATTTAAGCAGAACTAGCCTAGAGGTATTTATTCTTCACAGGGATGAAACCTCATCCTGGGGTTTTTTCTTCAGATCTTCTCCATTGTCCCAAGAGGACCACTATATGTTCATTCCAAGGGGTATTTTGTCTCACTTGTGGGGGAAATCTGGAGAGCTTGGAATTTTCTGATGTACTCTGCCATCTTCCCAGAATCCTCTCCCATTTTTTATAAGATACAGTTGAACTCAGTTCTCTCAGGCAATGAGTTATCTCAGTCCTTTCTATCCAGCTTCCCACAAATCCTCTTCAACTATCACAGAAGTCTCTAGAATGTCAGTTAAACTATTAGTGAAATTTAACCCCATAGTCATAGTCCATGATGTTTTGGGTAACAGCCAAAAGAAAAAGAACTCCAGTTTTTGTATGGGATGATGAGCTTCACTGTCACCTAATTCTCCTTTGGCAAAGGTAATGATTTTCTGATGACTATCCCCATCTTTTTACAAGACAGCTCCTAAGCCTTCCCAGCTAGCATCTGCTTATAGGACAAAGAACTTGTTTTGCCCTGCCTAGGCCAACATTGATACATATGTGAGATAAATGATCAAATCTTTACAAGCTCTATACATACACACATACCTACGTATGTACATATGTATATATGTGGACCACCCACTCCAAAAATTTTTGAATATATTGACCTTTTATGCACTTCTGGTTTGGATTCTCTTTTTGGGGGGCGGGGCAGGGCAATTGGGGTTAAGTGACTTGCCCAAAGTCACACTACTAGTACGTGTCAAGTGTCTGAGGCCAGATTTGAACTCAGGTCCTCTGGACTCCAGGGCCAGTGCTCTACTCACTGCACCAACTAGCTGCCCCTGGATTCTCTTTAATCATATATCCACAAGTAAGATTTTTGAGTTCAGCAAAGATGTCATTCTTTTCAAATTTAATATAGTAAAATATAAATTCTAGAAACATTTTAAAATCTTTTAGGTTCTTTGGAATTGGCCATTTAAGGAGCATTGTGGGGTTTTAAAAAATTTTCCCTGGGTCAATGCTTAGTCCTTGTTGAGTTAGTAAATGTAAAAGGTACAGGACATGGTTGAACTTTCCCTTCCTGATGGATTATGCAGAGAATGTACATATATTTTCTGCTGACCTCTAGTCCACCATTTAGAATTTTGGGAGCCTACTTCGAGCCATGTGTGATGTGGGGAGATTTTACTGTGTCTACACACAAAAAGTTTTCTCATTGGCTACTAAGTTAAAAGAACTGATAGTCAAGGTACTACTGAGTTAGAATTACATGGATAAAGAAAGGGAAATCTGAGCCTCCATCACTCATTGCTTTGCTTCTGTGACAGGAAGTTTTACTTTGAACTAGGAAGAAGAACTCCCCTCTCTCTCACTGGGCTGCCATGTGTATGTATGTGATCATGTGGCTACCTCTTTCTCTTTCTCATGACCCAATTTCTTACTTTCCTAATAAAACAGATAATATTCAAGATGAAACCCTTCTTCTCCCCATTTCCATACTATAGAACCCCTTGGCACCATCTATTCTCTCTACTTTCACTCCAGTCTCTGAGATTGTTATTTCCAAGACTGATTTCTCCACTTTTGCTATTGATCCTAACCCTTCTGGCTTTTACAGGAGTCAGCCATTCCTTCTATTTGGCTTTCTATCTTTTATCTAACTGGTACTTTTTGCTGCCTAGACATATTCCTCCTCTCTATAAGAAAACTCCACTGACCCCGGACTCCTTGCTATCATGCTATCTGATTTCTCATTCACAGCCAGATTCCTAGAGAAGGTCATTTGTACTCATTGATTCTACTACTCCATTATCCACTGATTTCTCCACCCTTTGCATTCTTTTTTCTCACCCTATTACTTACTGGAAATTGATTTTTCCAAAGGCTACTAATAATTTTAGCTGCTAAATCCATTAGCCTCCTCCGAGTTCTCAGTCTACTCAACTTCTCTACACTTTTAATACTAACACCCCTTCTCATGGATACTCTCTCTTTTCTTGACTTCTTTCACACTGTGCATTACTAATTTTCTCCTTACCTGTCAAAACTCCTTCTCGATCCCTTTTTTCAAAGGATCATTCATCTTCTATCCATTGTGCGGTGTCTCCCACATTTCTGTCCTGGGTCCTCTCCTGTTCTCTCTCCCTACACTCTCTCTCGGTGATCTCATCAGCTCCCATGGGCTTAATTATCATCTCTGCCAATGCCTCCCAAATTCCTACATTAAGCCCCAATCTTTCTTTTGAATTTCTGCCCCAAATTACTAACCACCTTGAGATTTTCTTCACATGGACTGATGTTTCATACTCAATATATCCACAACTGAACTTAGGTTTTCTCCAAACACATCTCTCTCCAAAATTAGCTATTTCATTCTCTGAACTAGCTACCCAGGATAAAAAACTAGGCACTTTCTTGATGCCTCTCTGTCTCTCTGTCTCTGTCTCTGTGTCTGTCTCTGTTTCTCTCTTTGTCTCTCTCTCTCTGTCTCTCTCTCTGTCTCTCTCTCTGTCTCTCTCTCTCTCTCTCTCTCTGTCTCTCTCTCTCTCTGTCTGTCTCTCTCTCTGTCTGTTTCTCTCTCTCTCTCATCACCCATTTTCCCCATCTGGGTGATATCTGAGTGTCTTAAACCACTGTATTTCTGGGTGAGGCCAGCAATGGGCTAGATAAGAAAATGAAAATATCTACAAAGTAATTTGCAGGGGAAGGACCTTCGCTTACTCTACAGGACAATTTGTCAACAACGGAATAATGGCCTCACTAGAGGGCACCTGGGATGAGTAAGGCACTGATAGGGCAGGAACACCAGAAGCAGTGGAGTTCAGGGTTTGTGCTAAGAAGCCCAGATCCCACCCAACCTGGTAGTGCATATGATGTAGACTTGATGATCAATCCTTGAGAAAGAGAGGGAAGAAGGGTAGGGAAGGGTTAGGGCACACAAGGATGGTGGCAGAATGGATGTCCTCTTCCTGTTCTTGTGTTTTGGTCACATTTCCTGGGCTGAAACTGGTTTTAGAGAAGTGAGGTATATTTGGGGTGCAGCCAGATTGTTTGTATCCAGGTCTCGCTGCACCATTGGTTATATCCAGATTGGGCATATTGTCCATGGTTACACTTTTTTAAAACAAACACAAAGGAAAAGACAAAGGTCTCCCAGTAGTTGCACTTTATTTTCTCTTGGGGTTTATTGGCTTTTTTCTTTGAGGATTATTGGTTGCTTTCTTTTGGAGTTGTGGCAAGGTCATCAAAGAAAAGACTAAAACTGTCTCTCAAATTCTTTCCTCCCCTCAGTCTGTAATTTGGGCTAATCCTGGAATCTAATAGGAGATAATACCATTTCTCTAGGGTGTGGCCAAGGGGGTGGAATCCTACAGCTGGCCTGTGGTATAAGAGATGAAGGCTGTCTGTGGCAAGACAATGCTCCTTTCCAGAGCAGAGCTCTCTCCATGTTCTCACAACTCTCCTCATGGCTCCCTGTGAGCCTCCCCAGGCTGTGGCTGTGGGCATCTTCCCTGGTCCTGACCCTGGGCCTGTTCCAACTGACCCGACTCCTGTCCAGGAGGCAGAAGCTTCTTCAAGGCCTAAAGAGCTTCCCTGGGCCACCCACTCACTGGCTCTTTGGGCATGCCAAGGAGGTAGGTTCATGCTCTTGGCCAGGGGCAAAGGCAAGAGGGATGTATTTGAAGAGGTGGAAGAAAGGCATGCAAAGAGAGAGAAAGAAAAGGGGAGAGGGAAAGGAGGCAGAAATATAACAGGGGGTGATAAATAAAGGCAGAAAATGAATTACAGGTTCTCAATAATGAAAAGCACGGAGGCAACTAGCTCCCCTACCTGACCAAGCCATTGCCTCCCTCCCCAGAAGCATTACTGATGAGTGAGCAGTAATCTGCCTCTGCTTGAAGACTAGTGGAGAAGGGAGCCCACTACTTCCTCACCATACAGCCCTTTCCCCATTAGACCAGGTCCTACTGTTAGGAAGGTTTTCTGATATCCAGATGGAATCTGCTTGTCCGCAACAACCACTTCTCCCCACTCTCAATTTTTCCTAGTTCTACCTTTGGGCAGAAAGAAGAGCAAGAGTGGGAAGAAGATTGCACACACACTGGCCCTTTGGACTCCCTGGAGCTAGAGCCATGTCTCAGGATGGAGAGAAAGAAGGAGAGAGCAAAGGAGAAGAAAGGGTCCAGGGATAATAGAGGAAGAGATAGAGGAGGAGAGAGGCAAGGAAAGAGGGAACAGGGAGGGGATTGCAGAGGAAGAGATGGAAGGAGAAGAGAGGGGGAAAGGAGAGAGAAAGAGGAGGAAGCAAGGAGGGCAAAGAGAGAAGGACAGTGGGAAGGGGGAAGGGGAGGTATGGGGATAGGGAGAGGATGAGAACTATTTGTTTTGTCCCTGAGAAATGGGCTTTGGGCTTTTCTGTGTCAGTAAAGCTGAGGCCTTTTCTCAGCTCTCATTCTCCTTGATTCTGACAAGCCCGTCCATCTGGTCATTTTGTAGTCTCTTGTCTTCTGTACTATTCCTCTCTACTAGTTCTCCTAGCTCTTTGATGACTGTTTCTTCCAAGTCTTCTTTATTGGATCAGTGTCCAAGTCCTGTTTGTTCTCTTAGAGGGATGTTCCCAAGTTTCTGTCCTGAGCCTTCTTCTCTGCTCTCTCTACATTCTCTCCTGTGGTGATCACATCAGTTCCTATGTGTTTAGCCATCATCTCCATTCTGATGACTCTGAAGGCTACCTCTATCCATCCCCAGGGTCTCGCCATGCCTTTCCATGTGGCTATCTCATTGGCATCTCAAACTCAGCAGGTCCAAAACAGAACGAATTATTCCTCCTTCCCCTGAGCTGGCAGGTGGCATTCCCACGAGGCAGATGGGGGAAGGGCAGTTCTAGTACTTTAGCTGATGGGCTTCCACCAGTGCGCTCCCCACCCCTGTCATAATGTAAAATCAATATTAGTCACCCAGCCAGGCTTAATTGGCTTGTAGAAAAGGGCGTTTATTGGGCTGGTCAGAAGAGTTAGTACAAAACAACCCACAGCCTTCCCTCCAACCTGGGTACATTCTCTTCTAAGCGCTTATAGAGGGAGGATTTAAAGGTAGAGCATATGTGGCAAAGGGCGTCATTCACACCTCCTGAAAGTCCTTTGGTCCACTTTCTTGAGCCCTCATGATGACCCTTCCCTCCTCTGGGCTGGGGAAAGCTCAGCTTTCCAATGGGTTCCTTGGAGAATTGCAAAACTCCCTTCCTCAGAGTAGCTCATCTGTCCTCTGTAGACAAAGCCATCTAAGGTTCCAACTGTTTCAATGACAAATCCAAATCTTCTAATTTTTTGAAGTTCGTGAAGTTATTCTCTGGTCAGTAATGGAAGAGGAGACGTGAAGTCCTCTTCTCTTCCCCGCAAGAGATCAGTGGGATGATTCTTCTCCATCTGTAGCCTTGAATGCTGGAATTTGGACTTCCTCACAGTCTCTTTAATCAATCCCAACCGACTTCCTGTGCAGAATAATTTCATTTGCCCCACAGATTGATAAATTAGTTTTCTTCAATGAGCCAATGTACACATCTTCCTCCCTTAATAGGCACACATACCAGGCTTCACACCAACCCCCTTCTCTTCTCTCTCCCTACTCTCTTACTTAGTCACCTAATAAGAGTTTATGGCTTCCCCCTTAGCTCAGTGCCCTTGGCTGACTGACAATCAAATTAAAGTGTTCATCGCTTTTAATCCATCCTCCACACAACTCCCAGAACCAACTTCCTAAGGCACAGGTCTAATCATATTGCTACTTTGCCCCCAAATTGAGAATGGCTTCCCATTGCCTGCAAATAACAATAAATGACTCAGGCTGACATGTAAGCCTGGGGCATTAATCCCCAATTGGCTTCTACTCACCCTTCTAGTCATATGTCATACTACTCCCCTTCACATACTGTTTGTTATTGCCACACTTGCCCTCTAGCCAAAAACCTTATCTTCCACTCCCAAGCCTTTGCAGAAGCCATTGCCCTTGCTCGGAAAGTACTCCCTCAATTTGCCTCTTTAAATCCTTTCTCCAAGCCTCAGCTCAGAACTTACCTGCCCAATGAAGCATTACCTGATGCCTCTGCCTCACCTTGTCTAATACTTTCTCTTTTCTCACTAAAAAGGACAGATTGTGCTGATAGACTTTCTTGTTCAGCCACGTCAGATTCTTTGTGATCCCATTTGGGGTTTTCTTTACAAAGATACTGGAGTGGCTTGCCATTTCCTTCTCCAGCTCGCTTCACAGATGAGAAAACTGAGGCCAACAGAATTAAGTGATTTGACTAGGGTCACCCATCTGGTAAGTGTCTGAGGCCAGATTCAAACTCAGGAAGATGGGTATTCCTGACTTTAGGACTGGCACTCTATCCACTGTACCACCTAGCTACCCCAGACATTCTTAAAGCCTATGATAAACAGGTTTAACCCTCACTCTGTCCCTTGAATACCTTTGGAACAAGCAGACATCACTTTACCGAGTAAAGTCAAGGCTGAGAAGAGGTCTAAGCCACATGCCAAGTGTAACTGAAAGGGCTTTGCCTCTAGAATTGGACAAGATGGATGAGTAGAGTCTTAAGGCTCTCCATGGGTGACATCCATCTGAATTCGTCCTCTGGCATGGCAACAAAGAAACACCATCCAAATGGTGAAGTCTTGGGCATTTGGCTATAGAAAGGAGAGTTTTATGATGGCCATTCTGAAACATATAATTGCTATAAGAAACTAGCTTAAGATATTTATATTTAATAATCACTGTGGATCATACAAGGGAATATACAGACTGTACAACCCATAACTGAAGGTAATTAAAAAAAACAAAATCAAGGCTTGTGCAAGGCCTAACAAGACACGACCTGGTGGCTGGAATTACACATCATATGTTTGCTATTTTGCATTGACATACAAGTGACAAATTCCCATACAGACCTAAAAACATTCTGGAGAACTCAACCACTAAAGAGAACTGAAACCAGGATATTATCAGAGACTTGCTGTTGCCCACAATCTCCTTGATATGATATTCATTAAAAAACTCTTATGAGTAATATTATTACTAGATGGCACCATACCAATGTAACAAGAGACCATGTGTAGTGACAGGGTTCCACATGTGGTGAGGTCTGTGTGTGGTGAGGACTGTCCCCCTGCCTGTAGAATGGGGAATACCATTGTGTGGCTCAAAGTGAAGAGGCAGAATAGACATCTCTTGTCTCTTCTCCCCCTACTCTTCTCCAATGGAGACTCATTCTTTTTTTTTTTGCAGGGAGGAAGGCAGGGCAATTGGGGTTAAGTGACTTGCCCAAGGCCACACAGCTAGTAAGTGTGTCAAATGTCTGAGGTCACATTTGAACTCAGGTCTTCCTGACTCTAGATCCAGTGCTCTACTCACTGTGCCATCTAGAGACTTTCATTCTTCCAAGGAGGGGGAGCAGGAGGTTGGGGCTGGAGGTCACTCTGCTCTCCTCAGAGTGACAGGGTAACTCTAGAATAATATCTATCTCCTCCCTTCAATATTATTAGTCTAGGGAATATGGTCTAGTTCAATCTAACTTTTGCTCATTGTGTCATTATTAATGGAGAAGAAGGACTCCAAGCTCTATATGCAAGACTTGACCCCTTTCCCACCAAATGCCAGTTCTACAAGGAACACATGGGGCAAATAGCAAATGAACCCATTTATTCAAATAGCTGCAAAACAGAAATTAGGAAAGTGACTCTACAGGGGGTGAGCTTACCTCTTCGTGCCTTTGTTCAACTACAAAAATTGTATTGTTATTTCTTTCATCTGAGCAATTATCCTTAGAAAGGAATAATAGCAAAGCAGCAACTTGTCTCAGGACCATTTCTCTCTGAACCTCACCAGAAAAGGCAAGAAAGAGATAACAAAGACAACAAAACCCACAATGATAATATAGGGATAATAGTGCTAGGTAGCTTGGTGGTGCAGAATGGTGGAGAATGTTCTATACTAAGAGTCAGGAAGACCTACATTCAAACCCCACCTTTCAACCTAACTAGCTCTGTGACTCTGAGAAAGCCTCTTCACTTCTGTTTGTCTCAGTTGTCTTATCTATAAAATGGGGATGATGATAATAGTACTTACCTTCCAGGGTTGTTGTGAGGGTAAAATGAAGTAATATTTGTAAAGCACTTCACATACCTTAACTGCTAGCTATTATTTGGCAAGGCAGCTACGTGACAGTACATAGAGTGCTAGGCCTAGAGTCAGGAAGAGTATGCTAGCATATTTCCTGTGTGTGTGTGTGTGTGTGTGTGTGTGTGTGTGTGTGTGTGTGTGTGTGTATTCTTCCTCCTTTGAATCAATTCTGAGGAGAGTGAGGTTCAAGCATTGCCCTCCCCATTTCCCCCTTTACTATAAAAACTCTTCCTATTGTGCCTCCTTTATGTGAGAAATTTTCCTTCCATTCTCCCTCTCCCTTCCCCCTTCTCCCTCTTTCTCACTTTCTTAGCCCTACATTCTTTTCTTGGAGAGCATCCCAACATGATCAACAGACACCCACACCCTCTGTCTATGCAGATGCCTTCTAACTTCCCTAATAATGATAAAATTCTTAGGAGTTCCTTGTATCATCTTCTCATATAGAAATGTAAACAGTTTGACTCCATTGAGTCTCTTATGATTATGCTTTCATTTTTACCTGTTTATGCTTTTCTTTAGTCTTATATTTGATTGTCAAATTTTTTATTTGGCTCTGGTCTTTTCTTCAGAAATTCTTGGAAGTCTTCTATTTCATTAAATGTCTATTTCATGTTCCCCCCACCTTCCTGAAGAATAATACTCAGTTTTGCTGCACAGGTTATTCTTGGTTGTAATCCTAGCTCCTTTTCTCTCTTGAATATCATTCCCAAACATCCACTTCTTGAATGTGGATGCTGCTAAATCTTGTGTGATCCTCATCCAAGTTTACCTTTCTAAAGTTTACCTTAATTTTCAAATGTAACATTGATGAGTTCCCCATATATCTACATCATTCTCTTTTGACAACTCTTTTTCTTCCTCATTGAAATTGTTTCATTGTATCTTTAGAATTCCCTTCTTGATTCCTTTCCTTCCTCCTTGTACGTTTCTCCCCATCTGTTCCTGTCCATGTCTTCCTCTCTTTTGCTTTCCAATTTATCTTTTCCTCTACAATCCCTTCTCTCTCCATCTCTTCTCCCTCTTCTCATTCCCACAGCTCCTTCTCTTTACCTCTTCCTTCCTATATCTCCCCCACCAGCTCTTCATCCTCTGTGTTTTCCACTCCTCCATCAATTTATCCACCCCATGTCTCTTATTTCTTTTTCTCTTTGTCTCATAAACTGAATTCAAGTCACTTCACTGAAGTGAACATTCCAAGGTACTGATCAAAAAGAATGGTGGGTGTGATTTCTGGGTTACTGTCCATTAAATCTAAGCGATTATGGAGAACATGAGTGATACTGGAAATGGTTATGCGTGCTGATCATCATATAAGGAAGAGAATGAAATGTGTAAACTATAGGTTGACTTTGATTTCTTGCAGAATTCTGAAACATTTCATTAAAGAAATGGCCAGTGAACATTTCCAAAAGGAAGAGATAATCACAGCAAATCAAATCAACCTGGCCTCAAAAAAGATCATGACAGACTAATTTTATTCCCTGTTTTGATAGGGTTATTAAACTAGTGGATAAGTGATTAAGTTGCTGTAGGTATTGCTTACCTAGATTTTAGCATAGGATTTGATTAAGCATTTCCTTCTAGTTTTATGGAAAAGATGGAGAAATTTGAGGATGACATGTGGATTCAGACCTGGCCAAATGGATGAATTTAAACTAGTCATCAATGTCTCTATAGAAACTTGTTGTAGATCTCCAGTGGAGTATTCCAGTGACCTGTGCTCAGCCCTTTGCCATATAACATTTGTACAAATGACTTGTATAAGGCATAGATGATATCATTTTCAAATACACCAATGATGTAAAGGTAAGAAGGATTAGCCGGATGACAGATTCAGGGCCCTAAAAGATCTTGATAAGATTAACACTGGACCAAATGTGAAAAGATGAAATGTAATAAGGACAAATGGAAAGTCATCTATTGGTACCAAAAAATTAACATCACAAGTACAAGATTATGGGGAGCAGGGGTTGCCCAGATATCAATTTGTCTGAAAAAGTTCTGGGAGTTTTAGTGGACAATAAAATTTGATATAAGTCAGCATGGTGCTGTGGAAGCCAAAAATTTAATGTGGTTTTCAGCTACATTAAGAAAGGAAGGAGACTTAGAAAAAAGAGATGATAGTTCCAGTGCACTATGTCCTAGACAAACTGTACTTGGGATATTGTGTTCAACACTGGGCATTGCCTTCTAGAAAGGATATTGACGAGCTGGTAAGGGATCAAAGAAGACCAGCTCAATTAGGGAAAGGCCTTTTATCTATACCTTAAGGACAGGAGTGGGGATGCTCAGCCTGGAAAGAGAAGGCTCAGGAGCATAGTTATCATGTAATTGAAAGATTGTCATGAGGAAGACTGTCTGTTTGGCACCACAGGGAAGAACCAGGGGAAACTGGTAGAGGTTTAAAGAGGCAAATTGAGTTTTAATAGAAGGAAAAATTTCCTACCATTAGAGCTATCCAAATGGAGGATGGGCTGCATAGGGAGGTAGTTGGCTTACCCTCACTGAAGATCTTCAAGCCAGGCTTCAACTGAATGGCCACTTGGCAGTATGTTTTAGTGAAGTTTTCAGATGTTTTTAAGGTATGGACTGGACTAGATGGCTTATAACATCCCTTGAAACTCAAAATCTATGATTCTATGATTACTCCTTCCCTCATTTCTATCTCTTCTTCTTCTTAGTTTCCCTCATTTCCTTTTCCATCTTTCTCATCTTTTTCTTCCCACACCTTTCCCTTACACATCCACTTCTCCCAGAACTTCTTCCTCCTTTGAATCTTCCCCTTGGATGTCTTTCTTTCTTATAACAGATAGCTTTTTCACTGGTAGGGGCTGAAAGGACTGCCACCTGTCATAGTATGTATAGAATTCTCTAACTTGTGGGCATTGGTTTTTCTCCTCTTCTGACATCCATTAATATGGTCTCTGTGATATCTTTATCCTCCCCTTTCCCCCACTGCAGATGAAGGAAGACGGAGAATTGGACAAAGTTCTGTCATGGTCCAACATTTACCCCTGTGCACACCAACTGTGGATGGGGAAGTTTCTTGGTTTCCTGAATATCTATGATCCTGACTACACCAAGGCTGTGTACAGTCGAGGAGGTGAGGAACTTGGCTTCCCAATGGAGTCTGTGTCTAAGGGGGAATCAGAAGGGTAAATATGGGAAAGAATGAATAGAGAAGGGGAATGGGAGGGTTCATTGGAAAGGGACCCTAAGTATTAGGATGGTCAGAGGCCTGAACTGAAAGCCTTCAGTGAGGTAATAGAGGTGATAACCATCATTAAGGCTCATGCTTTCTCTGGCAAAAAGAACAGTGTCAGCTGAAAATAGCCAAGAAAAAAATGGCAAATAGAGAACTGAAGATCAAAATAAGTATAAGAAGTAAGACAGTGTCTGGCTGCTTTTACTAATCATTAGTCCAGTCAAATCATTAGTCCAAGGCAAATTCCTTGACAAGGTACTAAGAGAACTGGGATTTACAAATATTAAGCCATTGGCAATATTTTTAAGCTTGTGGAACATGGGATATGTACTACAGATGAGGAGATGGGTAAAGGTTCCAGTTTAAAAAACTACGAGAGAAATAGAATGTGGTCTGCATGTTACAAGTTGGTGATACTGACTTCAATGATTGTCAAGATTATAGAATGTATCATTAAAGAAATGGTTGCTAAACATCCAACAAGGAAGCAACCATGGAGCCAACATGGCCTCATCAAGAACAGGTTATACCAGTCTAAACTTGATTCCTGTTTGACAGGCTTCCCACCCATCCCAGTCCCACACAGAGATAATCATTCCCCTAATCTTGCCATCACTCAGAAGTATTCTACCTCCCTGTAGCAGTCAGCACATAGAATACACCAAATAACTGCTTGTGTCTGTTGACTGACTAACTCAGAAATTCTTCTTTCTGACCACATCTTATTCTTCCATCTCTCATTTTGCCTCAGTTCTCCCAAATTGATTGTAACCTCTAGTTACTCACCCCTCTCTGCTCTCACAGTCCACCACCTCTGGTCCTAGCTTTCTTCCCTTTGTATCCTTGTCCCTATGCTTAAGCAGTTCACCTTCTTTGACGTCCTCACCTTCTGCTCATGCCTTGCTAAATCCTAACTCTGAGTTTCCTTCCCAGCCATCTTCTCCACTTTGATTTGAGTGCTGCTGTTTGGTGCTTGATGCAATCACACAACTGTGCTGTCTGAGTCCATCACAAATTTATTGTATGTAATATTAATAGGCGCCCATGTCTGACAACAATCCTTTTACTTTTTAGTGACTGACCAATCACACTCCCTTCTGCGGCAGTTGTTCTAAAGCTTCTGCTCTCTTGCTAAACTTATATGCTGTTCCTGACCAACAAAAGACCTATTCTTATCTTTCAGTGAAAAAAGTGGTCATCTGCCATGAGTTCCCTATTCTACACTTCAAAACTCTTCCTCTTCTGTCCTCCTTTGCTCCAATCTCTGAGGAAGATATAATCCTTCTCCTTGGCAAGTTCAATTCCCCTGCCTGTTCCCTTGATTCCATTCTTTCTCATTTCTTCCAGGAATTTATCCCCTGGACAATCTTCAGTCTTATCTTTGTTCTTTCCTTATCCTGGACCCTTCCCTGGCACCATGGACAGGTCTTTGCAAGGTTTTTCATGTGCTTCAAATGCTCTCATACCTCATCCTTTCTTCTTAGAACCCTTACCTTTTTTGAGGCTCATATCAACTGTAATCTTTTATTAGAGACCTTCCCTGACATGCTGTAGTTGTCAGTATTATTTTCCTCTTCAAAGTCTCCTGAATTTCAACATCTGTGTATATGTTGTATCCCCGTAGGTAAACATAAAAGGAGGGTGAGTGGCTTCACTTTGCTTTTCTAGCACCTAGGACAGTTCCTCACCCATAATTGGTGTTTAAAATTGCTTGTCAAATTTAATTACATTTATTTGAATCTGAGGGATGCTGTAGATAGAATTAAGTTGGCTTTCATCAAAACATTTGTTAGTTTACCCAGGGTTTCCTTTGCAAATGTGATGGAGAAATGTGGGATAGGTTATAGTCCCATTAGGTGGATTTCGAACTGTTTGAATGGGTGGATCTAATTCAAGTTATAGGATTATGAATTTTGAGATGGAAGCCTCATGGGCTCATAGATTTATACCTAGAATCTAGGCATTATAGAGGCCATTGAGTCCTACTTCCTCATCTTCTGCCCCCTGCCCCCAAAGGCCTAGATAGCAGAGTGACCTGCCCAGGGTCCTACAGATAGTAACTAACAGAACCAGGATTTTTAACCTATATCTCTTTTTTCCAAATCCAAGACTTCTCTTCCTACCACATTAGTTCATAGTTGCTAATGGTACAAAGTCTTTCATACTGGCTCGCTGAGATCTATTATTGACATTGGGCAGTTTCAGGTTATTTTCCATTACTTGGGGCCAACCTTATCAGAGTTGGGAGGGAGAGTTAGCACAGCAGATAATAATGTCAAGGATGCATAAAACGTGAAAATATTCAAATGTTGGGCAGAATAGAAGATGTCGTTTAGTGGAAGCAAATATAAGATCTTACACTTGAGCTAAAGAAAAATCGCCTTTGCAGGTAGAAGATGGTGCCTTGATAACTGTTCATCTGAACTAGAGGTCTGAGTGGACTGCAAGCTTGCTGTGAGGGATATGGCCACCAAGAAAGCCATATAAACCAAGGCTACTTGAAAGGCAGAGCCTCCAGGACTAAGGAGGTGGTAGTTCCCTTGCCCTCTGCCTTCATTGGTTCCCACAAAGGGTCTTGTGTTCAGTTCTTGGGGACTATAGTTTGAAACAGACACTGATAAGGGGAAGAATGTCCAGAGAAGGTAAAGGCCTGTGTGTTCATGCCATATAATGAAATCGTGGGAAAAGCCCTGTATTAGGGGTCAGAGGAGCCGAATTCAAATCTTCCTTCTGATATTTCCTTGTGACCAAAGCTAGTCACTTAAGCACTTTGGGCCTCACTTTCCTCAACTGTATAATATGTGATTTGAAACAGTCCCCAATGTCTCTTCTAGCTCTAAATCCATAATCATATTCATTGGAGGGGGCAGCTAGTTGGCATAGACATCTTCCTGAGTTCAAAAACATTCTCAGACACTTAGTTGTGTGATCTTGGGCAAGTCATATAACCCTTTGCCTCAGTTTCCCCACCTGTAAAAATGAGTTGAAAAAGGAAATGGCAAACCACTCCTGTATCTTTACCATAAAAACCCCAAAAGGGGTCGCAAAAAAGTCAAAAAAAGACTGGAAAATGATTCAACAACAACATTTGTTAAATGTGTTTAGGTTGGAGAAGAGAAGATTTAGAGGTAAAATCATAAGTTTCTTTCAAGAATTTGAAGAGTCCTCATACAGAAGAAGGACCAGCCTTGCTCTACTTGGCCCCTGAGGGGTGGACTAATAGCAGCAGGGGAGAAGGAGTTGCTGAAAGGCAGCTTTCATCTTGATGTCAATATGGCAGAATCATGGGGTGACCTACCCCCACTCTAGCTTCTCATATCTCTCATATAGGCATGTAGACATGTCCTTAGTCTCTTTGATGGTTATCTCACTCCCTAGCTTCCCATATACAGACCGCTACTTTGCTGCTACACTAAAATTCTCTCAGAGTCCTAGAGGTAACACTATTAAGGGACAAATCCACTCTTCCTGTAGACCACTCTAACTATTTAGCCCCCACCAGTCCATTTCTATTTGAACAGTCACTCAGAATGATACTTCTAGATCTTTAGCAGAACTATTGACTTAATAATAAGGCAAAAGAAATAGTGATGATAATATTAAAGGTACTCATATTTTAAAGCAGATAAACATGTCACAATCCATACATAAATCTGGGTCACACACTCTCACAAAACAATCAATATCTGTTGGCACCAGTGCACATACACTTACAGAAATCTGCGAAGGAGGTACATGAACAACAAAAAGCTGTGTGCTCAAGACAGCTTACAGATGTACAACTATAAAATTAAGTATGGTCTTTATATCTCAGGAACTGTTCAGAAATGTTCCTTGATGAATGGAATTTCTCTGTTGAAAAATTCCTTCAGCTAATAAGTTCAGCTGAAACTGTACTTGACTAATACCTTACTGGACAACATTTTAACCAATGCAGGTGATAAAGTTCTGAAGCCTCCTCTACCTCCTCCTACACTCTCTTCCTCTCTCTCACCCTTCTTCCTTCTGTCTCTGCCTCTTATTACAATTCTATTCAGGGTTAGACTATGGTCAAATTGATTATACTTGTTCCATAATAATACAACAGCTACGGTTTCCATATTGTTCCATATATTGACCTAAATGTTGTCCTAATCATTGAAACTGATTGTCTTTTTCATTTGCTCTAAACTTCACAAACTTGTTACCAACAAAACTCAGCAACAAGTAGCTCCAAATTCACTCAGAGAGCAAGTGCTTCAGTAAGTGTAACTCTCATGGGTTTGTGAGCAGACTTAACTTGGCACAAGCACACCACAAACAATTGTTTACTAGGTGCTTACTGTATTCCAGGCACAGTGCTAAGGGCTACGGATATGGAGAAAGGCAAGAACAGCCTTTGACCTCAAGTAGTTTAGCATCTAATTTTAATCCAACCAACCTTAAAGGCAAAATGCCATGATGAAGGCAAACTTCCTCAGAATTAGAATTAGCCACCAGGGGAATGGGCTTCCTGGGGATATGTGGGGGAGGTGGCAGCAGCAGTGCTGGATGTCACTGAAGTCAGTGCAGGATGGCCACTGGCCACAGATGCTGGAAAAGAGCTTCTTACTTGAGCAATGATTGGATTCAATGGTCACTGTAAATCTTTCCACCCCTGAGGTGCTGTGTTTCTGAGCCTCTGGGCTCCTAGACCTAGACTTTGCGTCCTCAGGGTAAAGACAGGATTGGTCCTATTCTCTGCCAGCCTGAGCATGCTTTGGCTTCTCAGAGTTGCCTTCTGACTGCACCTTTTTCCCTCTACAGATCCCAAGGCCTTTGACGTATATGGTTTCTTCTTACCATGGATTGGTGAGTGGGATTCCTCTGCCTCCCTTAACTCTCTCATCCCCTTTAGGTGTGGTATGGAAAGCACAAGTGCTGGTCTGAATAGTGGGATGATTGGATCTGGGGGAAGAAACAGGAGTATCCAACCCCTTCTTATTCTACCTCCCCATCATACACTCTTTCAGTCTTCACCCCACCCATAGTCCTAGCTCTGTGCCAAATCCTGAGTTTGACCAAGCAGTCAGTGGGTTCTTCCTTTCCAGGAGCTCCTAGTCTCCCTGAGAAGGTAAATCATGCATATGCCATCTTCCTAAGATTGATCAAAAGCCTTAAATGGGAACTCAGGAAACCTGGGTCCTGGCCCTGACTATGCCCCCATACCACCATGTGATCTTAGGCAAGACTCCTCCCCTGTCTAGACCTCTTTCCTCCTTTATAATAGAGGAATAATAATACGTCCTCTGGTCCTTATAGGCTGGCTGGGAAGAGAGCACCATTATGACCTCTTGAGGAATGATGGCTATCTGAAACATTATCAGTGCAGTCTATCAAATGATCATATCAGGCTGTAGGATATCCTGGGGTCCAGCCCTCCTCTGCTTTGTATTTCACCTCTGTTCGTTTCTGTGACACTCTATCTCTCCCTTCTTGGGACCTTCCTATATCTCTCCTCCCTATCACAGACACAGTTACCATCTTTACTCATATTTTTGTTTGCTTTTTGGCAGGGCAATTGGGGTTAAATGACTTGCCCAAGGTCACACAGCGAGTAACTATGTGTCAACTGTCTGAGGCCAGGTTTGAACTCAGGTCCTCCTGACTCCAGGGCCAGTTCTCTACTCACTGAGCCATTTACTCGTATTTTAACACCTTGCAATGGCTTCTGACCCTTTCTCTCCAGTGGGCTTACTTTCTCCATGATTACCAGTAATCTCCTCATGGATACTATATCCAGTGGCTTTTCTTCAATCCTCACCCTTCTAGATGTTTCTGCCACTTTCATGACTGTTGACCACTCCTACCTTCTGTATAGTTTTTCTTCCCTTTGCATCCTTGATAATTCTCCTTCCTGTTTCTGCTGCTCCATCTCTGACTATTTATCAGTCTCCTTTGCTAGATTACCAGTCTGCAAAGTATCTTACTTTCTCCAATAAGCATTCAGCCAATAGTAGCTGAAGTCCATTGAGTTTATGGTTGCATCAACTCTCCAATTTGAAACTCTAAAGCAAATGTAAACATTCAATAAATCAGCAATCATTTATTAAGCATTTTTAAGCATTTCTTACAAAAATACAAAGATAAATATGGAGCAATCTCTGTCCTGGGGAGTTTACATTCTTGGGGGGTGTAGGTAGCAACTTGAACAAGGCAAGTAGGTACAAAGCGTAATTTCCACTGCTGGTGGAAGACCCTAGAAGCTGGGGGTGTGGGGGGAAGGGGGTGGCAGGGATCTTTCCAGTCTTCTCTTTCCCACATGACATGCATTCTGGCCAAGTTTCTTCCAGCACTTCTGTGTACGTGCCATTCTACAGTCAATCCTTGACTTTGGGAGGGGTAAGGCTCCTAGAAAATGGTGCAAAAGAAAAAAATGCAAATGTTGCTACATTGAACATATGGGAAATAAGGGGCTAGGTACCTTTGCAAGTAAAGACTGTAATCTTTCATTAGAGATTGCTGAAGATTTGTTTTTCTGCCTTCAAATCTCGATAACAAAACGTCAATGCTGATAATAAGCACTTTCTGGAGCAGATTCACGAACACTTTTATGACTGCTTTCCTCCTTTTTGTGGATATAACAAATCTTTGATTCACTGACACCAAACTTGGACTGACAGTGGCTGCAGATACTGTAGCATCAAGCTTATGTAACCTTTATTTTCTCACTGAGCCACTTCATTGACTTTGCACCCTTGGCCTTAGAGCCCACAGGACTTGCACAATGCTTTGGGGGCAGGATTGCAACACAAAACTTGAGTTTTAAAGGCAAACAATGAAAATATGCAATGAATGTGTGAGGAGCTGTTTACTATAGTAGGGTGAAAAACCTCAGTGGCGTGCCCAGTAGACTACCAGCTGCTCCACACACTTGTAAGCATCACACCTCTCAGTTTTTCTGTACTGAGCATAGCTGTGAATGTGTGTGGTTGTCAACATGAAACTGAAAATAAAGTTACTAATAAAATCACGTGAATGCTTGAAGTCATAAAAGTTAAAGGTGTGAATGTTGAAGATGGACTGTGTTTCTATGCCTTTGCACAAGCTGGCTCCAATGCCTGGAAGACTTTTTCTCCTCACCTCCAGCTCTTGGAATGCTCAGCCTCCTTCATGACACACCTCCCATGGAAAGTCTTTTCTGATCCTTCCAGGGGTTCTTTCTCTCTTGCCATTACCTTGCATTTACTTTTCCTAGAGTATTTGCAGTCCATTAGATTATAAGCTCCATGAGGGCAGGAACTGTCTTTTGCCTCTTTTTATATCCCCAGTGCTTAGCACAGTGCCTGACAAATAGTAGATGTTTAATAAATGTTTCTTGATTAATTGTTTGCTACTTCCCCTGGGAGAATGTGAATCCGTTGTGTGGAGCCTTGGAGAGGTCATTGTGGAGAGAACATAAGGGTTTTTGTTCTTCTATCCCCATAGTGCTATGTGTTTTAACCTTCCTCTCAGCTCTAGCATTCTCTTTTCTATGGTCTCAGGTCCCTTCATGTTTGAACATTCTGTGTTCTGTGGCTCAAGGTCATTCCCAACACTGCCATTCTGTCATTGTCTTTGTATGTTTTCTTAAGTAGGTGAAACCTCCCTGATGAAGTCTTATTCCATGACTAAGGTCTTCAGAAAACCCCTTCAATTTCAATTTTATTGAGGATTGACTGCATGCTCCTAGAAGGTGGAATGGGCTCCTTGTTCCTCTCAGTATTTCCATGTGCCTGAATCCTGGACAGGAAGTGACTGTCCTGATGATATTCTCTACTCTGTCATGTCTTCTCCCTCCTAATCCCAGGCATGGGCCTACTGGTCTTGGATGGGCCCAAGTGGTTTCAGCACCGGAAACTGCTCACCCCTGCCTTTCACTCAGAGGTCCTAAAACCATATGTGGACCTGTTTGTGGAGTCTACCAAAGCTATGCTGGTGAGAAGCTTCTTGAAGTCTTGCTCTAATGCTTGTCCCTCCCCTGGGGATAAAACTAAAGCTTGGGCTACCTTAGAGGGGAAGTTTAGGTTGGAGCCTATAGTGCTGCACTGGAGAGAATGTACTTTGGAATAGATAAGAGAAGAAAACTGGGTGGTTTGGGAAGGGGTACAGGAAGAGCTGTGAGCCCTGGGAACAAGTCCTGTAGGTCTATGGAGCTTGGAGTTCAAAGAGGTCTCTGATTTCCTGTCTTTTTCAGAACAAATGGGAGAAGAAGATTCAGAAAGACAAGTGTGTGAATATCTTCCCAGATGTGGGTCACATGGCTCTGGACAGTTTGATGAAATGTATCTTTGGAAGGAGCAGTAGGAGCCAGACACAGAGGTCAGTGAAAGCACCCTGAACTAGGGGAGCTGTCTTTTTGGTTTGAGACGAGACACAGCCTTGTCCTGGGGAACCTCTGTTTGGGGAGGAGAGACACAAACACCACAGGGAAATATCACTGAAGTCTGGATGGTAAGGGTATTGTTGGAAGATATGGGAATTTGAGTGATCCCCCAGGACAGAGCTTGCTTTTCCAACATGTCTAAGTCCAGGGGGGAGGGGAATGACTACTCAAAATGCCAAAACACAGCTATCCCTTCTTCCCTCCTCCCTCACCTAATTGCTTGAATTCTTCCCCTCCTTGGCCCCTGCAGTGACACCAGATATTATCAGGCCATCGGGGAACTCACCTTGTTGATGCAAGAGCGAATGGCAGCCTTCCAGTATCACAACGACTTCTTCTACTACTGGTTTACGCTTCATGGCCGAAAGTTCCTTCAGGCCTGCAAGGTTGCTCATGACTACACTGGTGTGTCTTCAGCCTGGGGCTGCCCTTCTTTTATCCCTTCTTCTCTCTCTCTCCCTCCCTCCCTCCTTCCTTCCTTCCTTCCTTCCTTTCTCCTTCCCTCCCTCCCTCCTTCCTTCCTTCCTTCTTCCCTCCCTCCCTCCCTCCTTCCTTCCTTTCATCCTTCCTTCTTCCCTCCTTCTTTCCTTCCCTCATTCTTTTTTGTACTTTCTTCTTTCATCCCTCCTCCTTATAAGCTCTATCCCCATGTCCCCTTACTTCGTAGCCCCAAGGGTTATTCCTCATTACCCTCCCGCCATGAAGTGCAGCCTTTTTGTGACCCTGTGGCCCCCTGTCCTCTACTCTTTCTCTAGCCAAATCATGCCATATGACTCTTCGCCTTGAGGCTGGAGAGAATTCACAGAATCACAGAATCTCTGAGTTAGAGGAAATATCAGTGAGCATGTATACAACCTCTATCTGAGAAGGGAAGTTTACTACAACACGTCCAACAAGTGGTTATCTAAACCCTTCTTTGAAGATGTCAAAGGATAGGAACACACTAGTACTCCAAGCATCCCAGTTCCACCTTTGGACAGCTCCAATTATCAGGAAGTTTTTGCTTATATGAAGGACAAATCTGCCCCTGAAATTTCCACCAGTTGGTCCTGGCTCTGCTTTCAGAGGCTGAGAAAAGTAAGCCTAATCTCCTTCCTATCTGATAGCTATCCAAATATTGAACACATGGCCACCCATTTTAGAAATCTTCCCTTCTCCAGGACAAACATGTTTACTACCTTCAATTAATCCTTATATCTCAAGATCTTTCATTAGTCCAGTCCTCCTCTTCTGGAGGCTGTCCTGTTTCTCAATATCCAGAACTGAATACAGTCATTCAAACGAAGTCAGAAAAGGTCAGCAGGTAACAGGACCGTCAGCTACATCATTAGGGCCTCTGTGCTTTTCTTGAAGCACACTGAGATCATGTTAGCTTTTCATTGGATGTTCTGTTTTACTCTCAACTCTTATTGTCTTTGTAGCTCCCTCAGTTACTCAGATCTTTTTCAGATGAACAGGATTCTCTCAGACATCTTGTAATTGTGAAGTTGATTTTTTGAACCAGAGCATTAAACTTTACATTTATCTATCCATATAAAAATTCATCTTCTTATATTTGGCTTATTGTTATACCCTTTGGAGATTTTTTTGGTTTTCATCTCCATGGCTAAATGCTGTTAATGGTCTTTCTCAGCTTTGTGATATCTTTATGTTTGATAAGCACATTATCTAGGTCTTTATCCAAGTAACTGATAAAATGTCAAAAGTTACATAGTTGACTGGAGAATGGATTTCTAGGGTAGTTTGTCTGAGATCGCCCTCAAGGTTCATACTGAGGCATTAATAATGACAAGCTTTTGGGTTCAGCCAAACTGAGATATCTAGTTTTGCTAGGAACAAGTCCATTTTGCCCACTAGAAAAGTATGCAAGACGTTTCCAAATGCTTTATTAAAATTTAGATCAACCATATCTTTAGCATTCCCTGAATAAACTAGCCTAGTAACATTGTCAAATAAGCAAATGAGGCTACCCTGACATAACTTACCCTTGATGACCTCTGGTAGTTTTTTAATCATCACTACTTCCTTGCTAAAAAAAACTACTAAATGTTTTAAGTATAACTTTTGTTTTTCATTACTAGTCATTTTCTAATACTTTTCATTACTGTGTGTTTCTAGTAACATAGGCAATTTCTAGATATAATCTTTCCTCCCATCTTCAGTCTTCACCGCCTAGAATGTAACCCTAACATATGACAAGAAATAACACTTCAGCAAAAAATGGCTGCACATAACAGTATATGCAAACTTATTTCCTTGTGGTCCTTGAGGTTTCTTGCCAAGAGAAATGGCACATGGATCTTGGGATCTCTCATTACCTGTTCTCAGGGAACAGGCAATGTTTTTGTTGATATTTCTTTAGAGTTTGGCTTCCTTTTTATGATGTTTCCATTTTCATTGTTGTAGTCATTGTGCATATCATTCATCTATTTCTGTTTATTTCTCTTTGAACCTCTTCATACAAATCTTCCCATGTTTTTTGGTTTCCCCAGATCTGTCATTTCTTGCTGAATGATGACATTTCATTATATTCACCTGTCACCTTTCCTAGCCATTCTCTAAATGATGGATACTCATTTTGTTTCCAGGTCTTTGCTGTAAATAAAAAAAGATGTGGCTATGACCATATTATTATATATTGGAACTGTGTTTCTGTCTTTGACCTCCACAAGCTATATGCCCAGTAATGGGAACAATGGGTTAAAGGTTACAAACAATTCAGTCACTTTTAGTGTGCAATTCCACATTGATATCTGGAAACCCATGAAAACTTAGAATTTGCATGTCTTGAATCATTATTGATTTGAAGTATATTTTTATGTAGTTTTTCATAACATAACATGTTTAAATCTTCTGGTTCTTTATTGAATGAAAAAAGAATCTTGGTCTTATAAATTTATGTCAATTCCCTATAGTCTCTTGGATATAAGACTTTTATCTGTAATAGGGAATGCAAAGATTTTCCCTGTTCAATAGTTTCTATTCTTATTCTATTTGCACTGACTTTGTGCAACAGATTTTACATTTTATTAATAAAAATTATTAGTTTTGTCTTTTAGGTACACCTCTATCTCAGAACAGCATAAGGGCTAGAGAGGTGTCTTTGTAGCCAGGAAGAGATGAGTTCAAATCTCAATTGCGACATATACTTGTGTTATTCTGGGAAAATTACTTAACCCCTTGGTGTTCTAAGTGACTCTTTATGACTGTATATAAGTTATGGTGAAGGAGCTGCTCTGTGTGGTAGAGGGAATTTTTTTTACTTAGGAGTTCCCTGAGTTTTATACCAATCAAACCACAGGGCTATTCCATAATTGTGACATTTGTCTCTATCTCTGTCTCTGTCTCTCTGTCTATGTCTGTCTCTGTCTCTCACTTTCTCTCTGTTTCTCTGTCCCTCTCTGTCTTTCTCTCTTTCTCTCTCTGTCTCTCTCTTTGCCTCTCTGTCTCTGTCTCTCTGTTTGTCTGTCTCTCCATATATATGTATGTTTGTCTAAGTGTATAATTATATATCATCAATTTATATTTAATCTGTATCTTCATTCATGGCCAATTTTGCTTTATGGTTCAAGGCACCGGTATAAATCTATTACTTTTTTCTAGTTGTTTACTAGGCATACTTTTATATATGAATTGAAGCTGGCTCCTAGTTAAATTCAATTCAACAAACATTTGTTTGAGGGTCATACCTTCCTTTTCTAAATGATCACAACACATTCCTTGAATATTATATTATGGAATTCTATCAGGAAGCATTTAACTGATGAGTATGGCTTTAAAAAAATAACCTTACCTGCTTCCTTTCTTCAAAAATCAGGTCTACATTGGCTATTCTCCAGTCCTCCAGCATTTCTTCTGCTTTCTCTGATCTTTCTAAGGCCACTAAACTGTGGCTCAGCAAGCACACTCACCCATTCTGGTGGGTTCACCTTTGCCAGGTGACTGATAGGAACTCAGTGTAGTTCTCTTGGTACCATTTCCTCACGAATCATAGTTTTCAACTCCCTGTTGGCATTTTTTATTTAATCCTCTTTGCTGGGAAATAAGTTCTACATATTAATAAGATAGAAGCAAAAATAATGGTTGAACGGCTCTGTTCACTCTCTCTCTTCAGTTAATTACAGTCATTGCCACCCTGAACAGTGGACTTATCTGTCCCTTTAGCTCATTTTTCCTCTTTTTATTGTCCTTAGTTTCCTTCACCAGTCTTAGCTAATCCTGAAATAATGATAATAGCTAATGTTTATATATCACTGTAAAATTTGCAAAGCCTATATATATGTATATATGCCTATGTATACATACACACATATATGTGTGTATATATGAGTGTGTGTATATCTATCTATCTAAAATTTGGTCCTCACAACAACCACAGTTCCTCTTATTATTCCCACTTTTCAGAGGAGGAAGATAAGTCTGAGAGAAGTTAAATACCTTAACTGGAGTTACACAGCTAATAAATTTCTGAAGCCAGATTTGAACTCAGGCCCTCCTGACCCCAGGTCTGACGCTCTATCCACTGGGACACATCTCTCTCTAACTTGACAATATACTTTAGGACCATGAGCTTATTCTCATCACACCCTCCCATCTTCTTTGCCTTCTGTAATTCTTCAGAAAATTTGTAATCTCATCAATGTAACTATTCCCCCCAAAGATGCAGATCCCAACCTATGCATCTCAACCGATCCTGCACATGACTCTTGAATCTAAGTAAATTGATGAGTTCCCTGTGCATCCACATTGGTTTACTTAGGTATCATCCTCCCTTTCCACTTTATTGGAACTATTTCTCTTTTGTCTTCAGGATTCTATTCCCAAAAGACTCCAATCTGACGGGGGAAGAATTCCTCTGTGGAATTTTAGGCCATGAGATCTTATTTATTTTTTATTGAACCCTTTGAAATCTGTTCTCTTTAAATCTAGGGATTGTTAGGGATTCCTAGCTTCTGATGACAAACTCTAAAATGGAGTGGTAACTTCTCCCTAAGGTTTCCATCATTTCAGCACAGAAGAGGATATGTCACAGAGGGAAAAATCTACCAGTTTCCTCTGTCTTGCCCATTTACTTTTGTAGTTATGAAGTTCTTTGCCTAGTAAAGTGCCCTTTTCCTCTTACTCAGTGGCTCCAGGAATTAGAAATCCTGATAGGAAGGCTCCTCTAGCTAACTAGACTAAGGGTTGGAGATTATTCCCTGTGGTACTCTCAGCACTCACGAGTTCTGAGTAATTCATTGGAGTGAGGGCTTGGCTGAGGCATCTATAACCCTAAGTCAATGTATTTGGAGGCAAGAGCCCTGGGTGGGTGTCAGGGGACCTGGCTCTTCCACTCACTCCATTTGATTCCATGACCTTGACTCAACTATTCCCTCCCGAGGATTTAATTTCCTTTCTGTAAGTTGGGTGCTTGAACACAAGACTTCTCCCACTCTGATTTCCTCTCACAGGCCAGGTGATTAGGGCCAAAAAGGCTGCGCTGAAGGAGGAGGAGGAGCAGGAAAAGATTCAAGAGAAGAAACGCCTGGATTTCCTGGACATTCTTCTTGGGGCTGTAGTGAGTCTGAGGGGCTTCGAAGAGATGGGTCGATCTGGGGCTCGATTCAGGCAAACCAATGAGGGTCTTTAAGGTCCCCTTGCTCCAAGGAGTGTCTATCTCTCTCTTGTTCTTGCTTCTGTCCTTGTGCATTTGCTCGTTCATAAAATAGGAGGAGGGATCAGTGAGGAAAGACACCGTCTACCCCAGACCTTTTGTAAGAGCTGGGGAGGGGTGGGTAATTTGAACTTGACTTTGATTGATACAGAGGATGCAGACAGGCAGAGTGAAATTGGATCCAATATGTTGTAGTAAAAGGGGTACTGGATTTGGCATCAAAAGCTCTGGGTTCAAATTCTGGTCCTGACACTGAGCACCTGTGTGGCATTAGAGAAGTCACTTCCCCAATGTAGCTTTGCTTTGCTCCTCTGCAAAATGAGATTTGGCTCAAAAGTCTCTAAGGTTCTTTTCCCTTCTACATCTTATGCATTAAAAGGCAATTCAGGTAGAAGGATGGTCCTTCCTCCAGCCCCATCAAAAAAGAAGATCCCATTTCCCTGCTATTCAGGTTCTTTTCCTCCTATTTAGCAGCTTTTATTGATGGGAAGTTCTTCCTGAAGTTTACTTTGAATCCTTCCTATTGTGTCATCCATCCATTTTGTCACCTCCATTTCTTCTGGAAGGATGAGAGCAAGACCAACTTGTCAGATGCAGACCTACGGGCTGAGGTGGACACATTCATGTTTGAAGGTCATGACACCACCACCAGTGGCATCTCCTGGTTCCTGTACTGCATGGCCCTCCACCCAGAGCACCAACAGCGATGCCGGGAAGAGGTCCAGGACATCTTGGGAAATCGTGACACTGTCCAGTGGTAAGCCCTGGGTCTACCTTGTCTCAGAACTGACTGAGCAATGTGCCACAGGTTGCAGGCTCTACCATTTATTAAGGTTGTGGAAATGTCAAGGGTCTCTTTTCTCTTCTGGGACTTAATTTCCATATATATATATATATACATATATATATATATATATATATGTATATATATATAATGAATTGGACTAATGGATCTCTAAGGAATCTTGAAGGGCTAAATCTCAAATCCAATGACTTCATTCCTGTGGTTGACTTCAATGTCTTAGTATCCTCTGATCTTTCCCTTGTCAGAGTTTGAGGGAGCTCATTGTTATGGGACAAGTCCTCCTCTGAAATCTTCCCATTCCCCTCCCTACCCCATGAGGGACTTTGGGCCAGTTCCAGCCCTGTGCTTGAGGTCTCCTTGCAGTGAGACTGGAGTTTCCTGGAAACCATGTCATCTACTTCGGTCTACCCCAGTCTCCAGATTCCAAAGCTTGGGTGTTTCATTATTTTCTCAATCTTTCTAGGCTCTTGACTATTTGACAATGTCTCTCATGTTGCTCTTCCCAGGATCACAGAATTTGAGTTGGAAGAGACCCCAGCTGTCATTTAGTCCAACCTGAGCATGCAAGGAACCTCCATTTTAATGTATCCAACTACATGATTGTGTCTCTGCTTGAAGACCTCCAGTTGAGGGGGAGCACAATAGCCCAGGGGTCAGCCCACCTTTCTTTGGCACAACCTATTGTTAGAGAGTTCTTTCTGAAATCCAGAAGCCTTTGCTACTTGTCTCTCTACTTCTCCTTCTGACCTCTGAGGATAAGCAGGACCAATCTCATCCCTTCTCCACAGGGCAGCCCTTCAAACACTTGAAGACAATCAGGTTCCTCCTGATTCTTCTCTTCTCTAGCTTGAACATGTCCAGTTCCTTTGACTGCTCAACACTTGATGGGGACTCAAAGCCTTTCCCCATCCTGGTGGCCCTCCTCTGGATACTCCATCCTATCCATGTCCTGCTGAAATCATGGCATCTGGAAATCAACACAATATACTGGAAGCTATGCTAGTGTCTGTAGTGTTTTAAGGTTTGCAAAATATTTTGCATATATTAAATCACTATGACTTCACAATCCCTCTGAGGCCAATTCTGTTAGTACCAGTCCCATTTTGCTGTTGAGGAAACTGAGTTACAGAAAGACTAAGTGACTGCTCAGGATCATACAGGGAGAAAACATTTAGGCAGAATTTGAAACCAGATCTTCTTGACTCGACCTAACCACCACACTACTTACTTTTATATGCCTCTGTTAGTGTAGCCCAAGATCACCTTGGCTATTTGGGCTGCTGCATCACACTGATGACACATACTGAGCTTGTGGTCCACTAAAATCCCCAGGTATTTTTCACATAATTTGTTAACTATGACAGCTTCATTTTGTATTCATAGATTTTTTTTTTACCAAAATGTGACTTTATTTTCGTTCTCAAATTTCATCTTATTATATTCAGTCCAATGTTCTGGCCTGTCAAAATCCATTTGTATGCTTTTATCCACAGTATTAGCTGTTCCTTTCAACCTTATGCCATCTGCAAATTTGATGACCACACCATCTGTGCTGTCATCCAAACTGCTGATACACATATTAAACAGCCCAGGGCCAAGCAAAGATTCCTTGTGGTATCCCACTGGGCACCTCCCGCCATACTGATCAACTACTCTTTTGAGTCCTGCTATCCAACAAGTTCTGAATCCACCCAATTGTACTATCATCTGCTCTATATCTTTCTATCTTCTCCACCAGACTAACTATTATCAAAAAGTTGGCTGAAAACTAGGCAAATAGTATCCAGAGGATTCCCTTCAACTACCAGTGTAGTAATCCTGTCCAAAAAAGAGATGATGTGAGCCTAGAATGACCTGTGCTTGATAAAGTGAGGCAGGCACTTTGGGATCATTGCTTCCTTTTCTAGATGTTGGCCAGCCCCCAACGTCTTCCTAAAAATTGGGGTAGAGGTTTCCCCAAGAATTCAGGAGAAGCACACTGACTTATAGTTTGCAGAATCTGTTCTCTTTCTCACTCCACCCCTTTTATAAAAATCTGGACTTTTGTCCTCTATCTTGTAGCACTTCTCCTGTTTTCCATGATCTTTCAAAGATCACTAACAATGAATCATTAACCATATTTTCCAGTATTTAATGACCTAAGCATAAAGGTCAGCATTGCCAGGGCATCTTAATCCTGTTAACTGCTTTCTTGCAGTCTCTTTATTTTATGAGTCATGTCCATGTGAGTTACTTTTATTTCGTCCTTACCATGGCAAAGGTCATTCTCCTTGGCAAAGAAAACAGAAATGCAGTGAGAACTCCACCTTCAGTCTGTTGGAGGTCATGATCATCCTCTCTACCAAAAGCAACAGTCTGACCCTTCTTGGTTCTTCCTTTAACTCCCAATAAAGCCAAGAGAAAACCCCCTTCATGGTCCTTAGATTCCCTTACAAAATCTTAGCTTATTCTGAGATTTACTGAGACTATTGAAAAAAAAATCCTTCCACCATTTTTTACAGGACTGTGTCACAGAGCTGGCTCTGCTTCCATCTTCTACACATTTCTTTTTGAATAGCCCATACAACCTCATCATTGTCTTCAGACATATCTCTCCTTTCTCATTAGAATTGTTTTCTTCACAATCTAGTCTCAATGTCCTTCTCCAATCTTATGTCTTGTCCTCTACATTTCCCATCAACAAAACAGGCTGGATACCCCTTTTTCCTGAACACGGGGCCTTATTCCTGTCTCCTGTTTTCTTGGTTTCTGCCTCTACCTCATGCCTAGCAGAAGAGATAAGATGTGCACCCCTGAGCAATAAGACTTTGAGGCCCCGAGGTTTCATCTGCAATGATGGTCCTCCTTTTGTCAATAGAAACCATAGTTCTCTGTACATTTGGTAATGCTAATGCTAATCCATTGTGCTATGCACGCGTGGGTTCGAATCCCATCCTCGTCGCCAAATGTATTAGGAGGGCAGAGTTTATAATCTCGAAGAGGATCATAAACATGTCTGAAACGTTCGGAATCGCCGGATATAAGAAACTCTCAAAGTAGAAGGCAGAAGAATCAAAACATTTATTTAGGCTCCACAGTAACCAACCCATGAACCAGCAACCCCATTTTGATATATTGATCAAAAGCTTCCAGGCCCAATAAGTACGCCTTGAAAGAGTAACCAGGAGGCTACAGAGAAGCATGATTGCGTAAAGCAAAATCATGTTTCCCCCTCTATGGTAATAAGATTACCCACTGGCCTGAAGTCTTTGTTCAGCTTTCTCCCGTAGGTCAGCTCTGCTACTGGCAGCTCCTGCTTCAGCTGTGTCTGTGGCTGTGGCTGTAACTGACGTAACTGTCGTAACTGCCTCTGTAACTGCCTCTGGCTCCAACTGTTGCTGTAACTGTCGCTGTAATGGCCTGAAGTCTTTGTTCAGCTTCCTCCCGTAGGTCAGCTCTGCTACTGGCAGCTCCTGTTTCAGCTGTGTCTGTGGCTGTAACTGTAACTGACGTAACTGTCGTAACTGCCTCTGTAACTGCCTCTGGCTCCAACTGTCGCTGTAACTGTCGCTGGCTCCAACCGGAAAAGGAAAAGAGAGAATCTTCCAGCTGTCCTCTCCCCTCTTATAGAGTTTTTGACATCATCAAGCACCGCCTGAACGACCAGGGCCGATTGGTTCTTGACTTGGCCCCTCCCCCTAGCGTAGCCGTTAACACCTCCCCTCAGCCAGCCCCATGACTCATCACACAGGCAGTTGTCTGCTTCCTGGAATGCTCTTTGGGCTTCCTGCCCCGGAAGAGCAAGCCACAGTGTCCAGAGGCTCAATGAGGTAAGCTGAGTCATTCAAAGAAAACAAAGGCCATTCTGGCTACACTGGACCATACTATAAACCTCTTCAGCTTGGGAGGACATACCAAAGGACATGTGTTTTGCTGGAAAGGCCTTGGAGAAGTCAGGATCTCATCCTCACCTCCCTCACCATGTTAAGAGAAGGCCTCAGTGTGGAATCATTCACAGGGCACTCTATGGCTTACAAGGCCAATGACAAGGTCATACAATTACAGAATTTGTGACTCTCAAATCTAGGATAGAACTCAAGGGCACCTAATAAGGGCCTCAATTCTACAACATCCCTGACAAAGACCCAGTCAGCCACTACCAGAAGACCTCCAGTGAGGGAAGACTCCCCACCACCCAAGGTAGTAGGGCAATCCACTTTTCTCAGCTCTAGTTGGTGCGCAGCTAAGAAGAATGAATTCAGAATTTCTACCCAGTTCTTTGAATTCCAAACCAAGCTTTCGTTCCACTCCTGTTCCCTGCTGGAAGGCCTGGGCCATTTCCTTCTCTGTATCCTCAGCTCTTAGCCGAGGGCTCTGCATATAACAGATAATCATATTTGTGCAGTTGAACTGAGAAAGGTCCTGTTCACTGTCTCCATGTCTTTCTTTCCTGAGCCCCCTTGGGCCTAACTCTATGCTAAGCACTGAGGGAGTGATCAGAGGCCCTCAGGAATCTCTTATTCTGATGGGAAGAAGGAAGAAATGTCAAGAGGGTGTTTGTGAGATCGGAGGCTAAACCAAGGGCCACAGGCTTTTGTGTGCTTGAGGGGCTCAGATGACACATATTGGGGCACTCAGGGAGGGCTTACCCCAAGAGGGGCACATGCAAAACCTTAAAGGAAGGGTAGGAAGAGGCAAGGAGGAGGAGGGAGGGCATTCTAGGTGGGGGCAATCTGGGCAAAGGTGTGCAGGGAAGCATCTTGAGCAAGAGGGCAGGAGGAACAGCAGATAGACCCAGAAGCAGGACTGGACACTTGGGCAAGTCTACCACTAGGAATAATGTGGGGGTGGTATTCCCGACCCCTCCCCTTGTCTCCTAAAGCTAGCTGGAAGGTGGATCTGGGGTGTCAGGGGAATCCAAGTGGCATGACTGTGGGGCTGCTGTACCTGCTCCACACTGACTGAGGGTTCTGGCCTGCTGCTCTCCCTCCATGCAGGGAAGACCTGGGGAAAATGACTTACCTTACCATGTGCATCAAGGAGAGTTTCCGCCTATATCCTCCAGTGCCCCAGGTTTATCGGCAGCTCAACAAGCCTGTTACCTTCATGGATGGGAAGTCGCTACCTGAAGGTGGGATAAGGGTGTCCCTTGAGCCTGGGTGTGGGAGGTGGGAGGCCTGGGTCAAGTTCTGACTACTCAGACTTCCTTGAGTGTTTGGCCAGGAGCTTTCTCCAGCCACTGTCAGCCACAAGCTTTTCTAACCTAGGGCAGGCCTAGTTCTCAGAAGGAAGAGGAAATGCACCCAGCAATGACAAGCTCTTTAAGTCCTTTTACTGGCCACAAAGTCAGAGCTCAACCTTCCAGGGATTATTGACATCCATGACACATCTCTCAAGACCCAAATGGAAAGAATAGAAATGACAGACATTTATTTAGTCAACCAATTGTCAAATATTTCTTAAGTACCTACAGTGTGCTAGGCACTGTGCTACATGATTTAAGAATAGCTAAGCGATTTATATCAGTGTCTATACCATAAGCCTCACACACCAGCTGACATAACTGGACACTAGGGAGGGAGATTCCAGCATTTTGGAGGAAGGGGTCAGAGGGTCTGGGGGGCATCTCACCTGTAAAGGAGGTGGGTTGCAAGGATAATAACTCCCTTCACCTATACCTGGAGTTCTGAACCTGGGTCTATGAATGTTTTTTTAATTAAAAAATTTAATCGCTACATTTCAATATAATTGGGTTCCTCTGTAATCTCATGTATGATATTTCCTGCATTTAAAAACATGATTCTGAGGAGTGGTCCATAGGCTTCCCCAATCTGCCCCAGGGATCCATAACTCAGAAACATGGTAAGAACATGGCCCAGAATGTCAGTGGTAGGGCAGCTCTGAAGATGATTCTCACAATCTTTCCCTGGGGGAAGTTAGAGGATGTTAGCTAAGGGGTACCAGTCTCTGCCACCTGACTATACTGCTTTCCTTTCCCTGACAAACTGTGTTTAGAATCATTGACAAGGTAAAGGTGCCCTGGAGGGATGGGTGTATGTCCATGCACATCTAGCTCTGCTCAGACCTACCAGCCTGGCTCAGGAATGGTGACCTGGTTCTCAACCATATATTGTTGACACAGAATCACTAGAGTTTTGGCCCCTCCTCCCCTTGTCCCTGGGGCCTGTTACTGGTTCCCATGCTCTAGGGATTCCTGTGGGGTCTCAGGTGACCGCCATCCCAGGACTGGTATGTCTGATCCCTTGTGGCTTCCACCAACATTGCCTTCTGTGGGCCCATCTATTTCTATCTCAAGCCCCAGAAAATGTTATAGTCTCTATTGGTGTCACTTCCCCCATCCTCTGTCCTTGCCTCAGTCTGACGTCAGCCCACTGGCTTCTCAAGTTTTGTTAGGGTTTGTTTTGGCTTTTTTATTTGTTTTTTTTCCTCTTGCTTTATTGCTGCCAAATCCAGGGAAATTGAAATCCTGGCCCTGCAGAGATTCTGGAAAGTTCTCCAGCTGTCCTGGTCCTTCAGGTCATCTCCTTCCTGAACACCTAGGCTGCCACCCCATGTAGTCCCTATTCCCCCCTATCTTCCTCAAGGAAACTTCTGCCACAGTTTGTGAGGTTTCCTGGGCCCTGGAGAGTCCAAGGAGATCCAGTCACCTCTCAGAGAAGATTCTAGACAGTGCTGCTCCATTCTGATGTTTTCAGATTCATAGAGGAGAACCCTAGACTAGGAGTCAGGAGACCTTAGTTGGAGTCCCCACAGAGCTCAACACATTACCAGAATGACTTCCATTCTCAGGGATCAGTTTCCTCATCTGTCAATCCCCATTTTAGGGACTATATGAGGCTGGCAGTATAGCATAATGGATAGAAGTCACTTAACTTCTCAGGGGCCTCTAAGACTTTTAGTTAGAGGAGTGGCCTGTCTGCATCAGTGGAACTGTTGACCCCACTGGGAGTTCCCCATACCAATGAAATTACAAGACTGTTCTCTTGGAGCATCTCTCTCCCTGTTCCACAGGCAGCCTGGTCTCTCTCCACATCTATGCCCTGCACAGGAACCCAACCGTCTGGGACAAGCCTGAGGTATCTCCAACCATATGAACAGGATGGGTCAGAGGAGAGCATTCACAGAGGGGGAGGGGGAAGGGAAGGGGAAGTCTCATGACTGTTGGGAATAGGGGATGACCTGCCCTAAGTCAGCTCAGGAGTCCAGGCTGAGGTGCTTGGGAGGGGGAGGATCTGGGGGCTCCTCCTGCTAGGAAAGAGCCCATTAGTTTTCCCTGTGACCTGCTTTTCCTTCTGCCTTCCCTGTCTCTTCCTGTACCCTCACCATTCACTTCCCCTCCCATGCCCCTAACCTTGAAGGTATCTTTGACCCATCCCTCTCCCTCCTGCCCCCATCCAATCAGCTCCCAGGAGTCTATTCATTCTCCCTCTGTGGAGATGGATGGATTCCATCTCCTGAGTCCATCCCATTCCTTTATTTCCACAGCCTACTACAAACTCCTATGACCATCTTGCCTTCCCTCATTTCCCCTTACAATCCATCCATTGGAGCAGTAAGGGAAGGATAGTCTTACTTCTTTGTAAACTCAGTCATTGTTCTAATCATAAACCTTTAGTAGCTCCTGATTCCTCCCACGCGAGGTTCAGATGCTTCTACCGGACATCTTCCAACCACCCCATTCCCCTTCCTTGGCACCATGTTGGCTCTCCAGGCTTATGTGAGACTACTGTTATATGTATATTCTGTCTTCTAGACATCAGCTTCTATACTACCATTATGTCCCAATGCCCTGCATCCCACAGCCTCTATGCCTCAGATCCAACTTTGTCTTGTCTGTGGAATATATTTCATCTCCAGAATCACAGAGTCCTAGGCTCCAAAGTTGCATGAGACATCAGGGGTCTCTGGTCCACCCTACTGTCCAGGTTCACCCACCTAAGAAGTGTCAGAGGAGGGATTTGAAACAAGGTTTTCCTTCCTTTTGTTGCAGGTGTTTGACCCCCAGCGCTTCTCTCCAGAGAATTCCTCTACTCGTCACCCCTATGCATTCATTCCCTTCTCAGCTGGGCCCAGGTAGGTGCTGTCTCCCAGCATCTGGGTGGGGTGGGGTAAGGCACATCAATGCTGAAACTGCAGCCTCTCAAATATATCCACCTACCTATTGTACCAGGGCAGACCTGGGAGAAATCTGCCTCTTCAGCCAACTCTCCAACTCCCACACAGGTGGGAGCTCTAAGTAGGGATGGTTTCCTAGGAGCCTTGGAAGAAAGAGAGCCTGGCCTGCTGAGAGGAGAAGAGGTATTCTGACCTCAGGGTGTAGTTCAGGGTGGGGAAAAAAGAAAAGGTTGGATCTTGCCTCTATTTGAGAGGCAGCTAAGAATGCTGGCTACAAAGTCAGGAAGACCTGAGTTCAAATTCTGCCTTTGAGAGGTGCTACAGCTACAACCTGCTTGTCCTGCTCACATGCCAGGCTCTAGGAGCCTGAGCTTGTTTCTTTCTCCAGCCATGGAGCAATCCTGGAAGCAATGCTGATTCTGTGTTTGTCTCCCTCTCTGACTGCAGGAACTGCATTGGGCAGCAGTTTGCCATGACAGAGATGAAGACAGTCATAGCCCTCTGCCTCCTTCACTTTGAGTTTTCTCTGGAGCCCTCCAGGATGCCCATCAAACAGCTTCAGCTTATCCTACGCTCTAAGAATGGCATCCACCTTAACTTGAAGAAGCTGATCTAGGAGGGAGCAGAGCCTGGAGCTCTGTCTTGTGCATGGTGGGGGATGGGGTGGGACAGCGGTGGTGGTGGTAAAGTGAGTTTGCTGATGCAGACTGAACATGGCTCTGGCCTCCTGGGAGCTTAGAATCTGGTACAGGAATGAAGATAGACACAGGCCCTAGGGTGTTGATTTTTCTCTCTAGTTGGACACAAGCATATAGCTATATGTGCAAGCAATTGTTCTACCAGCATAGGAACATCTCATATCCTAACATGTTGTATCAGTTTGGAAGACCTCTTTGTGGTTTGTAGTTCAAACTCTTCGTATTACAGGGGAGGAAACTGAGGCTCCGAGTAACCCTGCTTTCCTTCAAAGTCTGGTTCAGTGGCCACTCCTACGGGAAGCCCATAGGACATTTTATATTCCCCAGTAAAATGGAAGCTCTTTGAGGGCAGGGCCTGATCCGGTTTTGTCTTTGTCCTTCCAGTACCTAGCATAGTGCCTAGCATAGAAGAGAATCCAGGTAAATACTTGTGAAATAAATTGTGTAGAGAACAGAGTGAACAAAGGCAGAGAGGCTGAAGAGCACTGGGTGTTTGCAGGGTGCAGAGAGTTCGGTTTGGCTGGAGCTTGGAGAACATGGTGTGTGTATGTGAGGGTGGTGTTCGGAGGAGGAATAATGGTAATAAAATAGCTAAATTTACATATCACTTTAATATTTACAAAGTGTTTTATGTACATTATCTTACCTGAGCCTTACAACAGCACTGTTGCAGTCCGAGTTAGAGCTCAGCCCTGTCCTCCTCAGACCTCCAGGCCCAGGGGCCTGCTGAGATAAACTCAGGGCTTTGGGATGTGTGTGGAGCCAGGAGGAGGGGTCTCGCCTTTGTTGCCTCCCTGGCAATTCCAGGTCTTTGCCCGTGCCTGGACCTGCATGACCACGTGGAACTTCCGGCTGCCTGACCACGTGGAGTTTCCGGTTCTTTGCCTGGACTGCCTGCCGGCAGGGAGCTTCGGGTAGTTCAGGAAGAGAAGGAGAGGAGAGTAGGAGGAGTCCTGGTGGTCCTAGTTCTCAGGTGAATTGAATTTTACCTGTCCTTCGCCCACGTAACCAAAGAATGTACTTACGTCACTAAAGATATAAATGTGCTGCTTGCTGAAATAATAAACGGAGTCCTTCACCATCTTCTCAGCTCCCGCCCCATACATTGTCATCGAGATCAGGTCCTTTGCTTAGGCAAAGGCCTGGGGCTTGGGGGGAACCCCGAGCATAGTTACCCCCATAACAGAGCACTATGATGTGGGTGTTATTAATAGCTCCATTTTATACATAAGGAAACTGTGGCTGGAAGAAGTTAAGAGCCTTGACCAGGATCACACAGATAGCAAGTGTCAGAGGACAGATTTCAACCCAGTTCTTCCTGAATCCTTAGGGCAGCTACATGGTACAGTGGATAGTGGACTGGGCCTGCAGTCAGGAGACCTGAGTTCAAATTCAGTCTAGGATACTTCATAGTTGTATGATACTGAGCAAGTCACTTAACCCTGTTTGCCTCAGTTTCCTTATCTGTAAAATGAGTTGGAGAAGGAAATGACAAACCGCTCCAGTATCTTGCCAAAAGAAACCTCACATGGGGTCACAAAGTGTTGAACAGGCCTAAAATGACTAAACAACAACTTTCTGACTCCAAGTCTGTAAAGGCAGGCTAGTATCAAATTTCAGAAGTCCTTGAGCATCAGGAAAAGGAGTTTGAACTTTGTACAAATGATAAAAGGGAGCTCCTGAAGATCTTTGAGCACTAGAAAGATGAGATCTGTGAAGAATGGATGGGGGAGGGGAGGGGCTTGTTAGGAGGCCCGGACTAGTGATGGTGAGGATTGGGTTCTTGTGGTGGCCTTGGGAATCGAAAGGAGAGCATCAGTGTGAAGGATGTGTAGGTAGAACTGATGGGACTTGGTTACTCAGTGGATATGAGAGACAGGAGAATGGAAGACTCCTCCAGGTTTGACCATGGGAGGACGGGTGCCCAGTGAGATGAGGAAGTTGGCAAGAACAGGTTTCAGGGGAAAAGGAAGAGCTTGGTTTGGGCATATTGGGTTTCTGGGATAGCAGGTGGAAAAGGAACAGAAGCCAAAAGGAATCCCCACAGAGGAGCCTGGGGAAAGCGAAAGGAGCCAGGAACAGAAAGAGAGAAGCAGAGATCAGATAAGTGGGGTGTGTCTGAAATTAAGGAAAGAGATGAACTAAAGGAAGTGCCAAGAGGCACAGAGACTAAAGTGTCAGACATGGAGTCAGGAAGACGTCACTTCAAATCCTGCCCCAGACACTTTACCAGGTGACCCTGAGCAAATTATTTCCCTGTTCTGGTTTCAATGTCAACTAGGGACACATAACTAAAAATGGCCACAAGAACAAGAACCTTAATGGGGGGGAAGAGTGTGAAGATCAGATGACTCAATGCATTGAAGGGAATGGGGGAGGGGCAAAGGGGGGGTATTTCCCAGGGTGTTCCACAAAATAAGGGCTTAATAAAATGTCTGTGGGCTGGAATGAAAATCAGGCTGTTTTTCAGGTGATTGCTAGTAGCTACCCTGCCCCCCCCCCCGCCTCTTTCTTGACACACAGACATTGCATGTTAAAAGAAGACAACTGATCTGTTGGGAAGACTGTTGGGCCAATTCTGGAATCCATTGTTTGCATATCAAACACTAAATTCTGTTCTCTTTCTCTATTTTCTGCTTTAAGATAATTTTTCCAGCAACGCTGTACAATGCTTGGAGTTAGACAACACCTGGGTCTGAATCACATCTCAGACAGCTACTAAAGGCTCTAAAGTCCCTCCCAGCTCTCACATTCTAGGTTCTAAGATCTCTCCCACCTCTGACATTCCAGGTTCTAAGATCCCTCCCAGTTCTCATATTCTAGTTTCTAAGATCCCTCCTTGTTTTGACATTCTAGCTTCTAAGATTCCTCCCAGCCCTCACATTCCAGCTCCTAAAATCCCTGCCACCTCTCATGTTGTGGTTTCTAAGATCCCTCCCACCTCTCTCATTCTAGGTTCTAAGATCACTACCAGCTCTTAGCGTTTTGCCTGACACAAAGAAAGGATGGTACAAATATATATTTTATTGATTTATCTAGCTAGGTGTCCTGTCCACAAGTATTCCACCTGGGATCATAGACTAAGAAGGTTTCCCTGAGGCCATCTATATTAGGAAGGCAGAATTTATGATTTCAAAGAGAATCTCATATGTGCCTAAAAGGTCCGGAACCGCAGGATATAAGGAATTCTCTAGGCAGAAGGCAGGAGAACTAAAGCATGTATTTACACTCCACAATAACAAGCCCACAAACCAGCATCCCCATTTTGATATTTTCATCAAAAGCTTCCAGGCCCAGTAAGTCCGCCTTACAAGGGTAACCAGGAGGCCACAGAGAAGTGAGATGGTATAAGGCAAAATCGTATACATGCTTCCCCTCTACGGTAAGAAGATTACCCACTAGCCTCTAGTCAGCTCTGCTACCAGCAGCTCAGCTTCGGCTGTAGGCATCTCTGGCTCCAACCGGAAAATGAAAGGAGGATCTTCAAGCTGTCCTCTCCCCTCTTATAGAGTTTTTGACATCATCAAGCGCCACCTGAACGACCAGGGCCGATTGGTTCTTGACTTGGCCCCTCCCCCTAGTGTAGACCACGTTAACACACCTCCCCTCAGCCAGCGCCACGACTCATCACACAAGAAGCTCTCCGATCCCTGGCATGGTCGCTGGGCCTCCTGCCCCGGAAGAGCAAGCCCCAGTGTCCAGGGAAGCTCAACGAGGCAAGCTGAGTCATTCAAGGAAAACAAAGTCCATTCTGGCTACACCATCTCGTCCAGCTCTTTCTTTTTACAAATAAGGAAACTGAGGCCCAGGTTAGTTAAGCAACTTGCCCATTATCACACAAAAGAAATAATAGTTAGCAATCACATAGTACTTTAAGGCTACGAAAACAGCTTACTTATTCCCCATAACAATCCTGCGAAGTGGCTGCCATTATTATGCCAATTTCAGAAATGAGGAAACTGAGGCTCACACAGGCTAAGTGACTGGCCCAGGGATCACACAGTTGACAGGATCTAGCTCCAGCACTCTATCCACTGTGCCATCCAGCTGCTCTGAGGTGGGATTTGAATTCAAGTCCTTTGACAACAGAGCCATGACTCCTTCCATTGGGGACCACATTTGCTGCCCTAATTAATGTTTCTGTAGTTCCTTTGTGTGCCTGAAATCTCTTTGTATTCCATCCCTCCCTAGGACTCACTCCTTCTAGCCCTAAAGAGGGCTTGATGAGGATTAAAACATCTTCATCATTGCTTCCAGTCCTTCCATACTTAGTACCCATCATTGCTTTTGCTCTGGCTTCCTTTTCCTCTCTTCCCAATCTTCACACTGTGGTGAGAGTTTGACCCTACATACTTCTCTACTCTTTTCATCCCTTGCCCCCTCATCCTGTAACTATCTGATGGCTCAGCCTGTATGATCCTCACCACCTGCCCTCTGAGCACATGTTCTTGAACAGAACAGGACTAAGTCCTGCAGTCCAGCTGCCTGAGTCTGCAACAAATTTGTATTATCTAATCTTAAGGGGTTTTGTGGTATAATGCATAAAAAGGCAGGGATATCTGAAATATACTGGCTATGTGACCCTGGGAAAGTTCCCTTGAGTGGCCATGCAGACCTCAGAGACTGTCCATAACAGCATAGGTGGTGATCTGCATGGGGAGAAGGGCTTTGCTTGTCAATGGAATCACCAGTCTGATGGAACAAAACCTCATCTTGGCTCTAACTGCAGCAACATAATCCTTTTACACCTCTTCACATGATTTCCCATCTTCCTGAGACAATCCCAAGTCTTCCTCCTCAAGCCTTCCCCCATCTCATTCCTTTTCGCAGAAGACCTGGTGTCATAATTGACTGAGAAAACAAAGACATTTCCTAGTGAGCTCCTTCTTCGTCCTTCCTCTACATCTTGAGACCTCTTCACCATCCTACAATCTCTTCTCCTTTATTCTGGTCTCTGATGAAGAAATGGCTCTTCTCCTCAAAAGGCCACCTTTGCCACCCTTCTCTCATTTCCTTGATGCCATGCCTCTTTTGTATCCTCTGGGAGATGGCTCTCACGGTCCTTCTCTTTTTTAACCTTCAGTCTCTCCAAATCTTCTGGCTCCCTCCCTACTGCCTGTAAATATGGCTGCCTCCCTTATCCTTTCTTGAAGAAACCTCTCATTTAACCCTATCATTCCTTAAAGCTGTGGTCCTACATCTGTCCTTCCTTTCACAACAAACTGTCTGTTCTCTGGCTACATTTATTTTTCTCTCATTAACTTCTCCATCTCCTGCAGTCTGGTTTCTGACCTCATTAATCAATTGAAACTGCCCTCTCCAGGTACCAATGATCTCTTAACTGCCAAAGCTAACAGACTTTCTGAATCTTCCTCCTTTGTGGCTTCTCTGCAACATATGACATTATGGACCAATCTGTCCTTTAGATACTCTCTTCTCCCTGGATTTTAAGCTACATTGTGCTCTCTCTCTCTCCCTCTGTCTCCGTCTCCCTCTCTTCTTCTTTCTCTCTGTCTGTTTCTGTCTCTCTGTCTCAGTCTCTCTCTCTCTGTCTCTCTCTCTGTCTCAGTCTCTCACTGTCTGTCTGTCTGTCTCTCTCTCTGTCTGTCTGTCTGTCTGTCTGTCTCTCTCTCTCTGTCTGTCTGTCTGTCTCCCCCCCCCATTCTTCTACCTACCTAGCTGCTCTTTTCCATTCACTTTGGCTGGATTATCACCCATCTTCTGTCTCTAAACTCTTGTTCCCTCGGTCACGGAAGACACGAATCTTAGAAATATGGGTAAATCTACCTATCTCAAAGGTCAGTTTCCTTCCCCAAGTCTCTTTGCTCTTTGTGGGGATGGTCAAAATCAGGTGACATTCTGTTACGGGCCAAGTTAGAGCCGAGCCCTGCCCTCCTTGGACCTCCACGCCCAGGGCCTGCTGAGATAAACTCAGGGCTCTGAGATATGGGTGGAGCCAGGAGGAGGGGTCTCACCTTTGTTGCCTCCCTAGCAATTCCAGGTCTTTGCCGGGACCTGCTTAAGCACACAGAACTTCCAGCTCTCTGTCTGGGCTTGCCAGAGCACATGGAACTTCCAGTTCTTTGCCTGGACTGCCTGACTGCAGGGAGCTTCGGGTTAGCACGGGAAGAGAAGGGGAGGAGAGTAGGTGGAGTTGGGGCTGTCCTAGTACCCAGGTGTCTTGATTTTACCTATTCTTTCACCCACGTAACCAAAGAATGTACCTACATCACTAAATATATAAAAGTTTGCTGCTATCCTGAATAAATCGGAGTTATTTACCACCTTCGGCTCCCGCCCCATACATTGTCCGCAAGATCAGGCCCTTTGCTAGGCAAAGGCCTGGGTCTTGGGGGGCGGCGGTAACAGACTCCCCCGAGTTGGTTGTTGAGGCGGAGGACTCACAACAACATTCTGCAGCCACTGTCCCCTAAGTTTCATTCTTACCCAACAGAGCTCTTCAGCTGACAAAATTGCTGTTTATACCTCCAGAATGTCTTTGACCTCTACCTTTTCCTCTCCACTCATTCACCAATTCAGGCCCCAGTCAGTCTTCACCAAGAACATGGCAGTAGCCTCTGGCTTGGTCTCCTCTCAATTCTCTTCTGTCCTCAGTCCAGTCCTCCACACCACTGCCAACAGTGATTTTTCTAAGGCGTAGATATGGTCCTATCACTCCATTTCTCAAACTCTAGTGGCTCCATATGACCTCCAGGATCAAAGTTAAGAAATCTTCTGTGGATGTTTAATATGCTTCCCATGCTGGCTTCAGCCTGTCTTTCCCAATGGATTGTGCATCACTCCCTCCCCTAAAATTGTTGGCAGAGAAGCTCTGGCTCAGGCACAGCATCCTCAGTCCCTAGAGAGTTCACTGACACAGAACACCCAGAAAATGGTTTATCCAGTTCACCCTCAAAAGAAAGCACTAAACTTCTTTCTCCCTCTTGGCTTGGCCCTGATAGCCCTTGTTAGCAATACTTCCGGGCCTAATGGGGCTGGGGTTCCTGGGCTATCTGTGCTGAAGAAGGAGGCAGCAGCTACTGGGGCTGGCCACAGCTGACTCATTTTTCTGCCCATGAGTTGGAGAGCATTTAACCTCCAGAGACACCTGGGGAAGTAGATCTAAGATGGGGGAGCAGGGAATCTGCCTGTCAATCCATGCCCTGCTTACCTGTCAGCTTTATGTGAAGACCAGCACCTCCACTGCTGGAGTGTTTTGTAGGAACAAGAATTGGGACTTGGGGTGATTTTTGCAAGTATGTGTGGGTTGATGTTGAGCTCTTTTATTCAATCTACTCTGTTTTTAAACTATTATTTATTTCAAAGCTTAATTTTTCCATGGGAACATGTTTCCTGTTAGCTACAGTGAAAGCTCAAGTGATGTCTTCATATATCTACTTTGATCACTAAAGTCTCTCAATATTTAATTAGTCTAATAATTAATTAGAGTAATTCATTAGTCCTGAGCCCCTACTCCATCTGATTAAATATTACTTGCCCATAATTGGGAAAATCTCTTTTCCCATAAACTTTGAATTATCTCTCTACATGTAACCCTACCCTCCACCAATCTCCCAGTTTTAAATAAACACCAAGATTCCTAAATATACTATTTATTAAAAATAAGAAATCTCTATAAAACAAAGTATCTTATTCTTACTTACAGTGTATCAGCTTTGGTATAATTGGAAACTTCTCCTTAATTCTAGAAACACTTTCACACCACTTTCTTTTCTCAGGACAACAATTAAAGTCTCTTTTCTAGGATTCCTTCATTTTTTATAAGCGTTAAATTCGGTTCTCTCAGGAAATGAGTTCTCTCAGTCCTTCCTCTCCATCTTCCCACAATTTCTCTTCAGCTACCACAGCAGTCTCCAGAATGTCAGTTAAACTATTAGTGAAATTTGGCTCCACAGCCATTGTCCTTGATGTTTTGGGTAACAGCCAAAAAAAACAATTCCAGTTTCGGTATGGGATAATGAGTTTCCCTGTCACCTAATCCTCCTTTGGCAAAAGTAATGATTTTCTGATGAACATCCCCATTTTTTACAAGACAGCTCCTAAGCCTTCCCAGCTAGCATCTGTTTATAGGACAAGAGACCTGTTTTTGCCCTGCATAGGCCAACATTGACGTATATGTGAGGTACGTGATCAAATCTTTACAAGCTCTATACATACACACATACCTATATATACATATATACACACATACAGACAGACATACATATGTATATATGTACACACATACACACACACATAAATTGACCTTTCATGCACTTCTGGTTTGGGTTCACTTCGATGACACAAGTTAGGTTATTCAAGAGTTGAAGAGAAAGATGTCATTCTTTCCAAATTCACTATAGTAAAATACAAATCCTACAAACATTTTAAAATCTTTTAGGTTCTTTGGAATTGGCCATTTAAGGAGTGTTTTTTTTTAAGTTTTCCCTGGATCAATGCTCACTCCTTATTGAGTTAGTAAATGTAAAAGACATAGGGCATGCTTCAATTTTCTCTTCCTGATGGATTATGCAGAGAATGTACATATATTTTCTGCTGATTTCTAGTCCATCATTTAGAATTTAGGGAGCCATGGTTGACTATTACTTTGTGTTAGTTATTACTAAATTTTCTGTCTTTACAATAGTGTGTTGTTATATAAATTGTTTCCCTGGTTCTATTCACTTCACTTCAAACTAATTCTCATATCTTCCCAGATTTTTTCCCCTGAAACTGTTCCCTTCATCCTTTCTTACAGCACAATAGTATTCCATTATGTTTATATACTATGTTTATATACTATATGTTCAGTCATTCCCCAATTAAATGTTTATATACTATGATTTGTTCAGCCATTCCTCAATTAAAGGCATCTCTTCAGTTTCTAATTCTTTGCCAACACAAAAAGAATTCTTATGAATATTTTTATACATATAGGTCCATTTTACTTGAAAAAATCCCTTTGAGGGTACAGAAATAATACTGGTATCATTGGGCTGAAGAGTAGGTACAGTTTAATAGCTTTTGCTTTCTAGAATGGCTAAACCCATTCGTAGCTCTGGCAAAGGTGAATAAATGTTCCTGTTTCCCACAGCCCCTTTAGAATTTATTTTCCTTTTTTGTCACCTTAGAAAATCTAATAGGTATGAGATTGAACCTTGTTTTGGATTTCCTTAATTATTAGTGATCTACAACATTTTCCATATGGTTGTTGATAGCTTAAATGTCTTTTTCTTGTGATTGCCTGTTCAAATCCTTTTACCATTTATCTATTGGTGAATGACTCTTTTTCTTATACATTTGAGTAAATTCCCTTTATGTCTTTGATGATGATGATGACATTTATCAGAAAAACCAGAGTCTTTTCCCATTGGACTCACTTTTCTTCTTTGGCCCACTTCAACCAGCCCTACCCCAGACAGACCATTCCCAGTGTCTGACCCAGACTTCCTAGGACATAGAGGAAGAGGAGACAGTGTTATGTTACTAAAAGGCCCTATAGATAGAGTGAAAAGAGAAGATGAGAATGGAAGAAAAGAGCATGTGGAACCCTGATCCTAATCCTTACAACTGAAATTGGTATGAGCTTGAATTATTCTTTTTATCAAAGCGATGGAATATACTGGAAATATCTCTCATGCTGTCTCTGGGTGTGAAGGAGAGGAGAAATATGGCTAGCCAAAGCTCATGAAAGAATTTGGGCATGTAGGTAGTAGATTTGGGTGTCTAGGTAGTAGACATCCTAATATGCCTGGAATGACCACCTTTTCCCTCTTTATCTATTGAATTGCTACATGTCTTTTACATTCAATAGTCAAGATACTCAATCTGACCTCTGATTTCATTGATTCAGAGATTCCCTCCACCATTACTCAGATGTATTCCACTTCCTTATTTAGAAATGCTGACATTAAGCTATATGACAATAATATCCCATCATTCTCTTTCCCAATGCTTCACCCTATCTAAATCTAGCCTTTCTTTTCTTTGAAGCCTCTAATCCCCCTGCCTCTGAGTCATTAGTTCTGACTTTACTTTGTTCCCTTTCATTCTCCACCTTATAATTAGTATTTCAACTCTAAAGTGTCTTAGGCTCTCAAATCTCCCTTCCCTTTGTCATATTGCTGCTCATTTCTTGCCAGATTTCAGCCCTGGTTCCTCCCAACATCCATCTCTTCAGTTCCACTCATGAGCTTCTGAATGGAGCTGGGTAAAGTCATCCAACTGCACTGATTGCATACCTTATAAATCTACGCTGTCCAATTTGTACTGGGCCCTCACTTCAGTAAGGCAAGTCTTTTATTCTTGCCTAATTGATTCCCTGTCTCATTCTCTATAGAAGCTATTCCAAAGCTTTTCCATTTTCAAACCTCCTACACCTCCTCCTGTTTTCTCTCTCAGCTTAGCACCTCAACTCTTTCCTGGTTTTCCTCTTCCCTCTCTGAGTGCTCTTCAGCCTCCTTGGCTGGATCCTAGTCATACCTGCTAACCATGGGTGACCACAGGGATCTGGCCTGTATTCTCTTCTCTTCTCTCTCTAGACTATTTCACTTGGTGACCTCATCAGCTCCCATGGTTTTAATCATCACCTCTATGCTGATGATTCCCAAATCTAGTTATCCAGTCTTCTATCTCCAACTTCTATCTGCCTATTGGACATCTCAAACTGGATGTCCCATAGATATCTTAAACTCAATATGTCCCAAACTGAACTTTATTATTTTGTCTTTCCTTCCAAACCCATCCCTACTACTGTTGAAGGTACTACCATCCTCCCAGGCACCCAAGCTCACAATGGAGGTGTCATTTTCAACAACTATCTGGCACATCTGTTGCCAAGGCCTGTAGATTTTACCTTTTTTACACTTCCTTATACACCCCCTTCTTTCCCCTGACACAACCACCACCCTGATGCAAGCCCTCATCACTTCACATCTGCACTATTACAATAGTCTTCTGTGTAGTGGCTCTGCTTCAAATCCTTTTCCAGCCCACCCTCCTCTCAGCTACCAAAGTGGTCTGACCATGTTCCCCCTCCACCTCCCACTCAGACACACTCCTTGTGACTTCTAGAATCAAATATAAAGCCCTCCGTTTGGCTTTTAAGACCCTCCTTTTCCAGTCCTTTTACACTTGCCCTCCCCTGGCCCCACATGGTCTATGATCTAGTAACATGGCTTCCTTGTTCCTCAAATAAGATGCTCCATCTCTCCATTCTGGGTACTTTCTCTGTCTGTCCTCCATGCATAGAATGCTCTTTCCTCATCTCTGCCTACTGACCTCCCTGGCTCCTTTCAAAATTCCACCTTCTACAAGAGGCCTTTGCTGATTCCCCCTTAATTCTAGTGCCTTCTCTTTATTGAATATCTACAAGTTGTCCCTCTCTGTCTTTTTTTTGTCTGTAGCTGTGTCCATGTTGTCTCTCCTGTTAGACTGTGATCTTCTTGAGAATGGTGCTCAGCATAGTGGCTGACATATAGGAGGCTCTTAATAAATGCTTGGTGACTCACTTGACTAATAGTACATGACAGACTGAGTATCCGAAAGGATCTTGACAGGTCCCAGAGCCTTGGGCTGGATCTGATAAGATGAAACTCAGAAGTAAATGTAAAGTCTTGTACTTGAATATAAAAACCAGACAAACAAATTACACAGGAATAAGATAGCAAGGTCATAGATAGGCAACAGTCTGAAAAAGATCTGGGGTTTTTAGAGGACCACAAGTCACAGAGACATGACCCTATAAATCCAAGAGAACAGCAAATGATGGAGCAGCATCTGACCTAGGAGACTAGAGAGCCATCATGAAGCATCAAGTGTATGGCAGCATCAAGATTAGAAGACAGGGTCCCTGCAGTATTGACTAAGCGACTTGCCCCTTCAAACCCAGCTCAAAGTAGGTACTTAATAAATATTTATTGACTAAATGACTGACCTAACTGTGAGTGTTCCCCAAACTTCTCTCCTAGGCCCTCCTACTGTCCATCTATGTTCTCTCTGTCTGTCTGTCTGTCTCCGTCTCTGTGTCTCTGTCTCTCTATATCTCTGTCCTGTGTGTTCTGATACTCTCTGTCTGTTTGTCTCTCTCTCTCTCTTTCTCTCTCTGTCTCTGTAACCTCTTTAGCTTCCATGACCTTAATTTTCATCTCTATGCAGATGAATCATACATTTATATCCAGCCTCTGTCTCATATCACCAATTGCTTACTGTACATTTCAAATTGGATGTCCTGGAGATATCTCAAGTTCAGCATGTCCAAAACTGAATACATCTTTTAAGATAATAATTGAGTTTGTGTCTCATAACCCCTTGAGCATATAGGGGCATGTAACAACAATGTTACTAGTAGCTATTGTGGAGGTGAAAGACCAACAACACCAGTACACAGGAGGGCTGCTAGCACAAGTTCTTTGATCTGCTTTTCTAAGGAAAGAAAATTTAAGTGGTTAACAATCTCACTTTAATTAAATATATATATATATACCATTCACTTAGTTCAGGGGGAAAAGCCAGCACTCTGAACTTCAGAGAGAATACAAACAGAAATTACAAGCATACATTATATAAACGGACCAAATCACAATACATAGTTACCAGAGAAGCACCAACATTTGGGTTTTTCAAAGCCCGGGCCAGGGGGGTGGCTTTCAACAGCTACCCAGAGTCTCTTCACCAACACTTTTTCAATGAGTGTGCCCCCAAAGGCAAGACGTTAACCTCTGATCTTGTATACAAAAAGTCTCAGGGTCAAAGGGCATCACAATCATGCTACTCAAACCCATGTGAACTAGGCTTTCTGGTTTCTTAAGCAGGTCAGAGACTCTTGACTCAACCAAAGGAACAGAAGACCACAAAAAGTTCACTTTGCTTGCCATTACATTTGAAAGGCAAGACTCATTAAAGGTACTTGATTACCTCAGCATTCCAAAAGAGAAAACAAAAAATTCCTACCCTAATTACCATAACAGGATGACTATAGGAGCATAGGAAAGAGCCAAGAATATGCCCAAGCATGGAGGACATGATGACTTTGTGTGTTGGTAAGCAAAATGGGGTCCTTAGCACTTAGTTCAACAAGTGCCCTTGAAGAGTTTGGCTTTGTGTCTTTTGAGTAATTCAGTGTATTTCATTGAGTCTTACTAAGTGCTAAGCCCCAGGCCCAAACCCCTGTTAGGTGTAAAACCTTAGTGGGTGTGGATTGGCAACTAAGGTGGGGCCCAAGGTGGGGCTAACTCCAGGGAGGGCCTAGTTTACATGTCTGGGACAGCAGAGGCTTTTAGACCACGTGGGTTTAAGTCGCCTCTTTGTGACGATTCTAGGTCACGTGGGTGTCGTGTGTGTGACTCACCCCTGACGCTGAAAAAGATATAAAACCAGGGGTTGGACTCCTCTTCCTTGGAGCTCTTCCCTACAGCAGTGGTGGCATGCATGACTCTGGGCCAGCCCTTGTTCTGAGCTCCCAGGCTGAACCTAGATGTTGGTAACTATGAATCTGTATTTGGTCTGTCCTTTAATGTTTGTAATTTGTTGGTAATTTGCTCTGAAGTTCAGTGTGCTGGTCTCTTCCCCGGAACTAAGGGAATGATATTTGTATGCTGAATTAAAGTAAGCTTATCAACCCCTTTAACCTTGCTTTCCTTATTAAAGCAGATCAAAAGAACCTGTGCTATTGGCAGCTTTCTGGGTGCTGGCTGTGGGTGGATCTTATACACCCACAGAAGCTGCTAGCCGGATTGTTGAAACACTTTGTCCCCAAGTTGTGGATATGTGAGGCTAGTGTGAGTGAGAAGTCCAGGACAACACTGGGCCTGTTGGTCTGGGAGGATGGTGGTGCCCTCAAAAGGAATGGGCAAGTAGATAGACAGCACAGTGGGTAGAGCACAGGACCTGGAGTCAGGAAAACCATTAAATCCACCCTCAGACACTTACTAGCTGTGAGACCCTGGATAGTTCCCTTCTCTCTCAACCTCAGCCTCCTCATCGGTACAATTGGGACAATAACAGCCCCTGCTTCCCAGGGTTGTTTTGAGGATCAAGCGAGATATTTGGAAAGTGCTTTCAAGCCTTAAAGTACCACACAAATGCTAGTTGGTATTATTATTTTACTGTTACTATTGTACAATTATGTGGATTCGGGATTGGTTGAATGTTTGGACTCAAAAAGGAGATGTTTGGGCTTAGAAGGTGGTCTCTAGTGAAACGCCCCAAGGCTTTGCACATGAATGTGCAGTTCAATATTTTTATCAATGACTTGGCCTAAGGCTGTCAACCAGGCAAAGCTCACCCCTCAAAATGCAGAGGAGTCCAAGTTGACTTAGAAGCAGGAAAGTTTTATTAGCAGGAATGTCAGACACTAGTGCCAAGGCCCCCAGTACCAAGCATGAGGGGACCCACTGCTTAGGAGAGGCAGAGGAGATTTATGCTGGAAAACCACAAAGGAGAGGTTCAGAGAGGGCTTAGGAAAAGAATGGACAGTCTTTCCCATGAGCATGTGTGTGTGTGTGTGTGTGTGTGGGGGGGGGGAGCAGCGGGGTGGCACAGCTCAGCAAAGTCAGCCAGTGAACAACAGCAAAGGCATCTGGGAGTGAGCTCATTGCAGGCTCCTGATTGGCTCCTTTCTCACTCTCTATCCAGTGCATCTGCCTGGTAAGGCAATTCATGGAAAACAGACCTGTTAATCTTGGGAGTTCTCTCACAAGGCCTAGATGACACCCTGAATATGAAGCTGGAAGGGATAGGCAAATCACTAGATGATAAATAGGATTCAGAAAGAGACCCTAACAGTTTAAAATGTTGGGCTGAGTCTAGTAAGACAAAATTCAATAGTAATAACTGTGAAGCATTACATGTGGGCTCAAAAATCATCTGCCCAGTTACCTGATGGAAGGAGTAGGGCACCCAGGAACAGTCTTCTAACTTGGAAGATGGCTTCCCCAGAGAAGACACTCTTTTTCCATGGTACCCTTTCTGACGACATATCCCCTAAAACATAGCCCACAAACCCCCACTTTTTGTTTACCTGTATTATTCATCCAGGGAAACTAGTTAGTTCAAAATAAAGGGATTTAATGAAATAGTGCCTTAAGAAAAGTAGGAACCATGGCAGAGCCAAGATGGTGGCTAGGAAACAGGGACCTGCTTACATTCTCCCCCAAATCCCTCCAGACACCCATAAAAATGGCTCTGAACAAATTCTAGAGCTACAGAACCCATGAAATAAGAGAGGGAAATAAGTCTCCAGTCCAAGACGGCCTGGGTGGTCCCTGGGAAGGATCTATTGCACTGTGCTAGAAGTGGAACACAGCCCAGAGTGGGCCGTGCCAGGACAGACCAGACAGGGAGTTGGGTGGAGCAGGCCTTGGGGCCATGAATCACTGAGCTGTGGCAGTTACTAGACTTCTCAACCCAAAAAAGTCAAAGACAAAGGAAAAGGTTAGTGGGAAAACTGCTGGATGGGGGTGAGAGAAGTGGGCAGTCAGGCCCCAGCCCTGGAGGTGGTGAAGGTGGCCCAGTGGTGGCAGTGGCAGCAGCAGGAAGCTCCTGTGGCTGCTTTCAGAGCTCCAGTGTCAGCTGCTTCTGGAGTCCCTGGCCCATACAGTGGGGGGAATAGAGTAGTAGTGCAGGGATTGCTTTGCTGGTGCAGAGGCAGCCCAAGGAGGTGCTTTGCCCTCCTTGGATCTGGGTCACAGTCCTGGTTGGCAGTACTTGGGAGAGGAGGAGCACTGGTGTGGCAGAGCTTGCTGTGTAGAAGCAGCTCTGAAAACAGCAGTGCAAGACCCCTAAAGCTTGGGACAAAGTACTCTCTGCTCTACAAGCAGTCATACCCTGACAAAAAGCTCAAGGGTCAAGTAGTTCACTGGGAACATGACCGGGCAGTGAAAAAGGACTCAGACTCAGACTATAGAATCTTTGTTTGGTGACAAAGAAGATCAAAACGTACAGCCAGAAGAAGTCAACAAAGTCAAAGAGCCTACATCCAAAGCCTCCAAGAAAAATATGAATTGGTCTTAGGCCATGAAGAGCCCAAAAAGGATTTGGAAAATCAAGCAAGAGAAGTAGAGGAAAAATTGAGAAGAGAAATGAGAGTGATGCAAGAAAATCATGAAAAACAAATCTGTGACTTGCTAAAGGAGATCCCAAAAAATACTGAAGAAAATAACACCTTAAAAAATAGACTAACCCAAATGGCAAAAGAGCTCCAAAAAGCCAATGAGGAGAAGAATGCCTTGAAAGGCAGAATTAGCCAAATGGAAAAGGAGGTCCAAAAGACCACTGAAGAAAATACCACCTTAAAAATTAGATGGGAGCAACGTGGAAGCTAGTGACTTTATGAGAAATCAAGAAATTATAAAATGGAAACAAAAGAATGAAAAAATGGAAGACAATGTAAAATATCTCATTGGAAAAACCACTGACCTGAAAAATAGATTCAGGAGAGATAATTTAAAAATTATTGGACTACCTGAAAGTTATGATCAAAAAAGAGCCTAGAAATCATCTTTCAAATTATCAAGGAAAACTGCCCTGATATTCTAGAACCAGAAGGTAAAATAGAAATTTAAAGAATCCACTGATTGTCTCTTGAAAAAGATCTCTAAAAGAAAACGCCTAGGAATGTTGTTGCCAAATTCCAGAATTCCCAGGTCAAGGAGAAAATACTGCAAGCAGCCAGAAAGAAACAATTTGAGTATTGTGGAAACACAATCAGGATAACACAAGATCTAGTGGCTTCTACATTAAGGGATCGAAGGACTTGGAAAACAATATTCTGGACATGAAAGAAGCTAGGATTAAAACCAAGAATCACCTACCCAGCAAAACTGGGTAGGACAAAATATGGATTTTCAATAAAATAGAGGACTTTCAAGCTTTCTCAATGAAAAGACCAGAGCGGAATAGAAAATTTGACCTTCAAATACAAGAATCAAGAGAAGCATGAAAAGGTAAACAGGAGAGAGAAATCATAAGGAACTTACTAAAGTTGAACCATTTTGCTCACATTCCTACATGGAAAGATGATATTTGTAACTCACGAGACCTTTCTCAGTATTAGGGCAGTTGAAAGGAATAAGTTGAATACGAGAGGATAAGTTGAATACGAAGGGATGTTATCTTAAATAAAATAAAATTAAGAGGTGAGAGAGGAATATATTGGGAGAAGGAGAAAGGGAGAGAGAATGGGGCAAATTATCTCACATAAAAGTGGCAAGGAAGAGCATTTCTGTTGGAAGGGAAGAGGGGGCTCATTTGAAAAGGAATGAGTGAATCTTGCTCTCATCAGATTTGACTTAAGGAAGGAATAACATACACACTCAATTGGGTACCTTACTCCACAGGAAAGTAGGGGGAAGGAGATAAAAGAGGGAGGATGATAGAAGGGAGGGCAGATTGGGGGAGGAGGTAATCAAAAGCAAGCACTTTTGAAAAGGGACAGAGTCAAGGGAGAAAATTGAATAAAGGGGAACAGGATAGGATGGAGGGAAATACAGTTAATCTTTCACAACATGACCATTATGGAAGTGTTTTGCATAATGACACATATGTGGCCTATGTTGAATTCCTTACCCTCTCAAGGAGGGTGGGTGGGGAGGGAAGAAGGGAGAGAATTTGGAACTCAAAGTTCTAAAAACAAACGCTCAAAAAAAGTTGTTTTTACATGCAACTGGGAAATAAGATATACAGGCAATGGGGTACAGAAATCTATCTTGCCCTACAAGAAAGTAAGGGGAAAGAGGATAAGGAGGGGGAGTGGGGTGACAGAAGGGAGGACAGACTGGGGAAAGTGGCAAGCAGCATATATGCCATCTTGGAGTGGGAGGGAGGGTAGAATTGGGGAGAAAATTTGTAACTCAAAATCTTGTGGAAATCAATGCTGAAAACTAAAAAAATTAAATAATAATAAAGTATGGAATTCAGAAAAAAGAAAACTAAAAATATTAAATAAATAATAAAATTTAAAATTAAGAAAGTAGGAACTTGGCAGCTAGATGGTGTAGAGAGTAGAGCACCAACCCGGGAATCAGGAGGACCTGAGTTCAAATCCAGGCTCAAACACTTGACATACTTATTAGCTGTGTGACCTTGGGCAAGTCACTTAATCCCAATTGCCCTGCCTTCCCCATTCCAAAAAAAAGAAAAGAAAAGTAGGAACCAACACACCTTGTCCGCCATAACCCCAGTGCACATTCCATCTGCCAATGGATTCTGCCAATGGGTCTAAGAGCTATTAAAGGTTCAACCTGCCATGGAAAGTGCAGACAAATATATGTAATATGCCTGGAAGGGAATCCATTAGGAATTGGTGTTGCCAGGGGTCATGCAGGGAAAGATGCTCTATGGGGGACCCACATGAACAGGTCACAGACTTGAAGGGACAAGTCACAAAGCCCATATTGCCAGGACATTGATGTCTTCTAGTCAGGTCATCCTCCGGCCACCATAGCACCTGGTCCACATGGATCTCCTGGTCTCCAAGGCTGAATGAAGCTCAGTCAGTTGCTGTTCCCCTGGATGTAGCCCTTGGCTCTGCTGGGCATTGGTCAGAGGATGCCCTTTAGTCTCCAGTTCCTGGCTCAGCTGATGTCCTAAACCGTTTCTTCCTCGAGGGAAGAAAGCAGGCTCTACCATACTTCATCTTTGGCTCAAGCATTTGCACTTTTTCCCAAGATGGTTATGCCAATGTGCCTCTCTAGGTCCTCACAGTTAAGTTTGGATTCAGTCAAAGGGCCACACTTGAGGGCCTGGAGGGCCATATGTGGCCTGGAGGCTCCAGGTTCCCCACCCCTGCACTATAGGAATATATCCAAGCACCAAGAGTATTTACACATTCAAGTTAAAGCAGCTGTTACTCTGTCAAATGTTGTTATTACACCCCATTGACTCTATGGAGCACTTTCTGAAGTGCATTTGGGAAGGCTTACTTTTTAGAAAAATAAATAGGCAGAGTTGTATAAAGTCATCAACCTCACTCTCTCTTCCAGAGTCATCAACATCCAGAGCCAAGAGAAAAGTCAAGATGACCAGCAATGGTCTGGGATGGAGTGGATGACCTTGGCATCTGCCATGACCAACTAAGCTCTAAGGCCAGGATAGGCTGAGTTAGCCAGGACGAAGTCTAGGGGTAAGGGCAGGAGGAAGAAGAGAATATGCTTTTGAATCCTACTGAGATTCTGTATTTTCCCTGCCCCCAAAATAAATGCAGGAAAGACAACATGGACATCAGGTTTGGACAGATACCTTCTGGTCCTTTTTAACAACTGAATTATCCAATTCAATTCAATCTCATTTCCTTTAATTCAAATATATTCAGTTCATTCCACCACATAGGGCCTTTGCTCAAACAGCAAGTCTAGTCAGATAGCAGAAGCCTTGACCTCACAGAGTTTATAGTCATCTTCCTGAGTTCAAATCTGGCCTCAGACACTTACTATCTGTGTGACCCTGGGCAAGTCACTTAGCCCTGTTTGCATTACTTTCCTCATCTCTAAAATGAGCTGGAGAAGGAAATGGCAAATCACTCTGGCATCTTTGCCAAGAAAACCCCAAATGGGGTCACCAAGACTTGGAGACAACTGAAAAGATGACTGAAGGATGAGTTAACCCTCTGGGTACAATCTGTTCCACGCCATGAAGAGGCATCAGAAGCTATTCAGCACATGATAACCCTGTCTTACAGTCAGAGGCTTGGCTAGGAGGTACAAAGACTCCAAGGACCCTCTGTGATCATTGTAAATTAAGTATAGCAATCAATTGTACTAAATTAGCAAAACACTATCTTAAAGGTTCTCCAATAAGGCTCCTCCCTTGCATATGTTACCATCATACTAGCATCTTGGATAGATAAAAACTTCAGAGAAAACATTATTTGATGATCCTCTGACTATCAGTTTCAAACAAAAATGTGTGCTCACTGAATTGTTTTTCACTGAAATGAATGGCATCCAAATGGAAGAGGAATTCTCCACCCCTTGTTAACACCCTCCAGATGGTCCTTTTTAAAGGTGCTGATTGCATTGAAATTTGTTTCATAGACACTCAAAAGGGGTAGTCTATATGGAAAACATCAAGTGGATGAAGAATACAGTGAGGTAGAAAGGCCCCTGAATGAGCCCACCAGTCCATTTATAGCAAATGGATCACCCCTGAGAGAGACTTGGGCTTAAAGGAGAGAGAGGACAGGCTGGATCACCTTTGGGAAATTGAACAGCAATCCCACAACCCAAAGCTGACTCCTAGCAGCAGAGTCCATCTTCTCCCACCAATATGCTTCATGGTTATGATCCATGGAATGCCATAAATTCACCAAAATTACATCCAAGGGGACCCAATGGGCAGTGAAGATATACGTGGCAGTAGTGAGAGGGTTGTCACATATTGACAGCCATAGAATATGGAGCAAATGACATCAGGGAGGGCATTCGTGTCTGGAAAAGGAGTCAGGACAATCCTGTTCCAAGAGGGAGGGATAGCAAATGAACGGACAGCGTGGCGCACTGACATCCATAATGTATTCTGAGGACCAGAGGTGGGCCTCCAGCTTGTTGGGTAAATTCACTTATAAAATGATGGGAGATGGTATAGCATGGCTTACCTCTGATCTACATCAACGGAAGAAATGTTCATAGTGATGAGGTCACAGGCCGATCAGTCACAGAGCAGTTGCACAGTTTATCAAGTCAGTGTAATGTATTTGGAAAGACTTTTGATGAAAGTGCAACCATGGAGTGTCACTGTGAGTGTGCTCTTGTGTGTGTGTGTGTGTGTGTGTGTGTGGTAAGTACAGAATACACAGAATACCTTTTCTTTGAAGGCCCCTCTTCCTAATGCCTTCCTTGATCCCTTCAACTGAAAGTGGTCCTCCTTTCCTCCGTTGTTTCAGAGCACTTTTTCCTCATGTCCCTATCACCCACTTTCTTGTATTTTACTCATCTCTATTAATACCCATTTCTCTAATGTCTTTTGCCAATGCCTCTTCCCACCATAGAAGGGAAGGCCATGAGCTCTGGTGAATTCTCCCAAACTAGATGTACTTAAATACACCTCCAAAGATGGACAGTGTGTCTGCTCTCCAAGGACCAGCCAAGTGCTGTTCCTGTGAGCCAGCCCCATGGTGGCTTCATTGGATTAAGTTTTGGGCCATATCTTCTGAGTGATGGGGATGGCAATAGGGGTAGGAAGGATTAAGATCTCTGTGAGGGAAGAAAGTGGCCCCAGAGATGGAGCTGTAGCTCCTAGGAGCATTTAAATATTGGAAAATAAAGGCAGGGAACAATGGAATGCATTTGGAAAGTCTCCTCACAGTGATGGATAAATCAGGCATTCCAGGCTTTGTACAACATATATATGAGTGTTTCTTCCTTCAAGGCTTAGCTTCAGGTATCACCTCCTCCAGAAAGCCTTCTCTGATCTCCCAGTTGAAAATGGAATATTTCGCTCCTAGAGCTCTTGGCCTTATTCTCTCCTCTCTTCCCCTATCCCTGCTCGCTTCCATATACAGGTTGAGCACATGCCATTCCTCCCCAGTAGAATGCAAATTCCTTGAGGGCATAATTGTTGGCTTCCTAATGCTGAGCAGAGGGTCCTAAATACACGAAGTGATTAACGAGGAATGGACAGTGAATTGAATGCCAGGTAACATGTGGATATTATATATCAATACATTCACATGTGTATAGTATGTGTATATGCCTAAATGTAGTATACATATATATATATATAAAATACATGTATATATAGATATATGTATGTATATACACACATATACACCACATATGTATGCTATAAAATTGTGCATACCCTTTGATCCATCAATACCACTGCTAGGTCTGTATCCCAAGGACATCCCCCCAAAAAGAAAAGATCTCTTTGTACAAAAATATTTATAGCAGTTCTTTTTGTGGTGGCTAAGATTTGGAAATCAAAGGGTTGCCCATCAATTGGGGAATGGCTAAACAAGCTGTGGTACACAATTGTAATGGAACATTATTGTGCTATAAGAAAAGACAAACAGGATGATTTCAGAAAAACCTGGAAGGACTTACATGAACAGATGCAGAGTGAAGTGAGCAGAACCAGGAGAACTTTGTACACAGTTGCAGAAATATTGTTTGATGAAGAACTGTTAATGACTTAACTATTCTCAGCAATACAATGATCCAAGACAATCCCAAGGGACTCATGATGAAGCATGCTATCCCCCTCTGGAGAAAGAACTGATATTGACTGAATACAGACTGAAGCATGCTATTTTTCAATTTCTTTCTTTCATTTTTTTCTTTTATTTGTGTCTTCTTGCACAAAATGACTAATACGGAAATGTTTTACATAATTGTACATGTATAACCTACATCTGATTGCTTATCATCTCAGGGAGGGAGAGAAGGAGGAATAGAATTTGGATTTCAAAATTTTAAATAAAAATGTTAAAAATTGGAAAAATATAATATGCATAGATCTAGCTAGTATATATCCGTAAAGACCCCAAAGCTCCCCACTATTTCTCTATTTCCTTCCCTAAGACACCCTGTGCTCTAAATGACCTCTAACCCTTTCATTAGTGCACACATGTACCCAACATATGTTCCCTTGAATTCCCATGTCTTTGTTTCTGTTCTGGTAAGTTCCTATGGGGTAGGGATGGGTGGGCAGGAACCCTGCCTATGCTTCCCCAGCCAACTGCCCCAAATTTCCTCTTGGAGGTCCAAGAAGGAGTTCCAGTCCCCATCACTAGGTCAGTCTCTTCAGGTTGAGGTGAATGCCATTCTTAGAACGCAGAACCAGCTGTAGCTGCTTGATGGGTGGCTGAGTGGGGTCTGTAGAGAATTCAAAGTGTAGTAGGCAGAGGGCTGTGACCACCTTCATCTCTATCATGGCAAACTGCTGCCCAATGCAGTTTCTATAATCAGAGTCAAAAGAAAAATGAACTCAGTCCCAGGTCCAGAGAGGCAGGAACAAGCTCATGCCTGCAGATCCTGGCTTCATGAGAGACACAGGTAACTGATCGAAGCTGGCAAAACACTTCACACACACACAAACATGAATGCAGTCCGTCAGCCACTGAATAAGTAAGTATTAAGTGCCTACTGTGTGCCAAGGGCTATGCCAAGTGCTGGAGATACAAAGAGGTCAAAGATGGCACTTGCCCTCAGGAATCTCTCAGTCTAATGGGCGAGACAACATGCCAACAGAAACAAGAAATATATGGTGATTCTCATAGAAATCAGCGACTGGGGACCCCAAGGTAGTAATAATAATAGAAGTTAGCACAGATAGAACACTTTAAGGTTTGCACAGTCCTTTATAAGTATCATCTCATCACAGCCTCCCACCAACCCTGTGAGGTAGGAGCTATTATTATTTTCATTTTATAGATGAGCAAACTGAGGCAGAGATCAAATGACTTACCCAAGGTCACACAGCTAGTAAGTATGTGAGGCTGGATTTGAACTCAGGGCTTCCTGATTTTACTGTACCTACCTAGGTCAGAATACACTGCCTGAGTAGTCAAGTCAAGTGGTATTTATTTAAAACCTACTAGATGTCAGGCTCTTGTCTAGTGCTTAGCCTGAGTACAGTGCCTGGAACAAAGCAAGGTCTTGATAAATGCTGGTTGACTTGATTTGACTTGCCAGGCCTGGCCCAGCACACCAAACTCCATTCCTCCAAATGTTCCTACAATCTAACCTTATTCTCCTTCTCTGACATGTCTTCACCTGCGTAAGGATGGGAAGCAGACTGATTGCAAAGCTGACTCCTCCCCACCCTGCACTTCTGAGGGAAGGAAACAGAGGCGCTTTGAAGGGGACATAGATGGGCTAATCCAACTGGGTGGTGTAGTGAACAGAGTATAGAACCCAGAGACAATTCACTTAACCTTTGTCTCTCTCATTTTCCTCAACTGTAAATAGCATCTACCTTATAAGGTTGTTTTGAGGATCAAACATTTGTAAAGTGCTTCGAACAGCACATAGTAGGTGCTTAATAAATGATTGTTCCTTCCTACAGCTGGGATTTCCTGTAATTTCCCACTTCCAGCATACTAAGGGTCATCACTGACCTGGGCCCAGCTGAGAAGGGCATGAAGGCAAAGGGATGGCGTCCTGAGGAATTCTCGGGAGTGAAACGCTGGGGGTCAAATACCTGCAACAGAAGAGGGGGCTTGGCTTAGACATCTCTTTGGCATTCCAGTACAGGGAACAGTAGAGGAAAGACTGAAACCCAGCTCCGACTCTGGAGTGTGGCCTCCTTGTGGGCTTCAACACCTACTTACTGAGCACCTACTTTATGCAGAGTATTGTTTTAGGGGGAGAGGGGATAGAGAGACAATAGAAAGAGGAGGCAGAAGTGTTGGCTGACTTCTTCACTGCCAGTGACGTCTGACAGATCTTGGAGAGGAGGACACGTATTACACCCATTGAAGGAGGGCAGATGGTATGTTCACTTTCAGAAAAAGAAAGACAGAAGAATCCACAAACTGTAGTTAGTAGCGAGTTTGACTTCTGTATCTGATTAATTCTAGATTCTTCTATCAAAGGGATGGTTGTTCAATGTCTAGAAAAGGAAGCAATGATCACAAAGAACAACTTGACTTCAGCAAGATCTGCCCCTTCCTTCCTTCCTTTCTTTCTTTCTTTCTTTCTTTCTTTCTTTCTTTCTTTCTTTCTTTCTTTCTTTCTTTCTTTCTCTTTCTTTCTTTCTTTCTCCTTCCCCTTTCTTCTTTTCTTTCTTTCTTCCTCTTCCTCTTTGTCATCCTCATCCTCTTTCTTCTCTTCCTCTTCCTCCTCTTCTTCCTCCTCCTCCTCCCTTTCTTTTCAAGATTACTAAATTGGTAGGTCAAGGGAATTGTGTAGATATTTAAATTTTATTTAGATCTTAGTAAGTCACTTCTAAAGTCTCTGAGTAGTGAGGTTTGGGAAAGTGTAAGGGATAACCACACAGAGATTGGGTGAATGGCAATGCCACAGACAGAGACTGGGAAGTCAGCAGGAGTATCCTATTCAGGAGCAAAGAAAAAGTGTATTTTCCTTTTCCTGGCCTCACTGCCTCTCGGTCTCTTCCCTCTCCCCCTGCATCCCTGGAGTGGCCTTGGGAAATGGCATCCTCCTCCAATCCTTCTCCTTCCCCCCATCTTCTACCCTCTTCCTCTTCCTTGTCCAGAGACAAACATCTTCCCTGGGAACAGCCACCCCTGTCTATGTGGAACCTCCCCTTAGGGACACAGGAAACAGAGGTACCTCGGGGTCAGTCCATACAGTGGGGTTCCTGTGGAGAGCATAAATGTGCAAAGAAATCAGGCTTCCTATAGAACAATGAGAGAAGCAGAAGATCAGTGCCAATAATCTTGGTAATAGCCCTCCCACGTATCTGCCATTTAGCAGGCCACCCTACCCCAACCCTTCCCTGAGTACTATAGCCTTGCCGTCTAGCTTCCCATGCCATTTATGCTCCTCCTTTCTCTGGAGGGAGCCATCATTCATCTTCCCATCTCCCAGGCTTGAAATACCAGCACTATCCCTTGGAGCTCTCCCCTCCCTACTCCCCAACCTCAGGCTTAGAAGTCATCAAGTCTTGTTGGTTCTACTTCTACAATATTTCCGGCATCCATCCCCTCCTCTCCACTCACATAGCCACTCCCAGCCCTATTGTTTCTTCTAGACTATTGCCTCCTAATTGTCTCCTTACTTCTAATTTCTCCCCTTCCCATCCATCTTCCCCATTGCTGTTGACATCAGTAAGGTCATGCTACTCCCCTGCTCAAAACCTTTCAGTGGCTCCCAGTTGTGAAATCTGTGGCCTGGCATTCGAGGCTTTCCACAATCTGCCTCCCGCCTCTCCCAGTTTTGTGTCATTCTGCTCCCCTTCATATATTCTAGGTTTAGCCAAACTGGAGTAGTCACTGTTCTGCCCCCACCCACACTTGTACAAGCCATTCCCCAGGTCTGGGATGCAATGCCTTCTTCAGGAGGAACCTCTTGGAATTCTTGCATTCTTTAAAAATGCAGCTCTAGTACTACTGATCACCCCTCACCCTCACCCCCAGGTATTAGTGCTCTCTCATGCCTCCATCTTCCTTCTAATATATTTTATTTCTGTGCCTGTTGTTTTCCTCAGTAAAACATAAGCTGCTTGAAGGCAGGGGCTGACTTCCATCTTGTCTTTCTACCCCTAGAACACAGTATAGTGCCTGGCATACAGTAAGTATTTAATAAGTGCTCTTTGGATTGTGGGCTACTGTAAAATCCTGTTATCACATAGGACTGTGAGGGAGGTAGGGCAGAAGTCACTGGCCCCTTTTATGGCAGAGGAAACTGAAGCCCAGAGACTGTGACCTGTCCAAGCTACAGGGAATGAGCCAGAGGGAATCAGAAACAGGAAACACCAGCTTCGACAGTCTTTGCCACAGACACTATATTCAATCAGTCAGTCAGTCCACAAACATTTATTATTAAGCCCTTACTATATGCCAGGCACTGTGCTAAGTGCTGGGGATACAAAGAAAGGCAAAAACACAATAGATTTCCTCAATGACCTCACAGGCTCTTAAACAATCACGTGCATATAGGATAAATGTTGTTGTTATCATTTGACCTTCTTTCTTGACGAAGACCATGACATCAGAGAGGTGACACCATGACATGCAAGTGAATTGGTTTTAAGTGAGAGAGGGGGTGCAAAGTCACCAGCCTCACTTTCTCCTCCAGAGCCATCTGGACCCAGCGGCCAGATATAGATCAGGACAACTGGAGATGGCTCAGCATGCAGTGGGAGACCCAGATGCAAAGTCAGGATAAGTAGAAGGTAAGATCAAGGGGAAGCACTGGCAGAGGGGGGGAGTAGGATCGGGAAAAGCTTCTTGAGAAAGATAGGCTTCGAGCTAGAGTTATGAATAGCTTTACATTCCAAATAGAGGACTTTATATTTGATCCTGGAAGTAATAGAGAATTAAGCCAAGTCAAATTATCAAGCATTTATGAAGGACTTACTAGATACCAGGCACTATGCTAAGCCCGGGGGATACATATACAAGAAAAAAAAGCTTGTTACTATATCTTTAAGATTCTATGGAATCTTTGGGTGTGGAGTCATTCTATAGGTATCTGTGAAAGGACTGAGACTTTGTTATTCAGGAAAAACTGTAACATGATAGCTGAAGGGTGGATAGAGGAAAAGGACTAAGAAAACTGACTTAACTCATGGTGTAAAGAAACATAAAGACAGGTTTTGAGAAGAAATTTTAATAGGCATCCTGAGAAAATTGAGTGATAGGAATTGGCTTCTGGAACTGAGAAGTCAGGAGTTGTGGTGGCAGTTAAAGGTGACTAACTGTGATCCTTCTTACAAATGATAGAATGTAGTTAAATAATTTCTCTGTGTTTTATTGTTATAGTATTAACATCAAATAATAATAATCACTAATAATATATTATATTAATTATAAATATAGTAATCTATGCATAATTAATTAAATAATTTATATATAACAATTAATATGATAAACAATAAATATAGTAAATAATTAAAATATGTTAATAATATATTATTAATGATAATCACTAGCACTTTAAGGTTTGCAAAGTTCTTTATCGACATTATCTCATTTTATCTTCACAGCAACCTTGAGAGGGATATGCATCCCCATTTCAGAGATGAGGAAAGTGAGTCATGGAGAAGTCAGGTTACTTGGTTAGGGTCATACAACTAGTAAGTGCCTGAGGCTGGATTTGAACCTAGACCTTCTGGTGATGAATCCAGCATTGTTTCCGTTATACTAGTATAGGCTATGATCCCTAGGATCTGGGTCACCCTCAGCCTACCTGCAGGCAGTGATCTCCCATCTACGAAGGCAACAGGCTTGCTGAGCTGGCGGTACACCTGGGGCACGGTGGGATAGAGGCGGAAGCTCTCTTTGATGCACAGAGTGAGATAGGTCATTTTCGCCAGATCTTCCCTGTGAAGTACATGGTTCCCCTGTCAAGAGGGCCCAGAAAGGACAACAGGCCCTGTGGAGAATCTCCCACCCTTACCCACATAGCTCCTTCTTGCTCCCCATAGTTCCATGTACTAGCTTCCTTGGGGAGTCAAGGCAGGAATGAGGAAGTGGGGGAATGTTTCCCAGGTGCTCAGGCTGGGATCCTTCCCAGTTAATTCTGCCCTGACTCTATCTCTATCATTCCTCCCACCCCTCTCCGTCAGCCCCTACGGTGTCCCAGGCCTCCTGGGCACACAGCAGGCTAAGTCTGACTTCTGTGTTTTTGCTCAGGTCAATAATCCACCCATAGTGCCTCCACCTTCTCTCTGCTTCTATATGTCCTGCCCATTCTCCAAGACCCAGCCTGAAGCCTCTTGCTGGATGCCTTCTCTGACCATCCCAGCTTCCAGTCTATGAGTTCCTGACCCATCCAGATCAGTGCCTGGTCACACACTATCCCATCCCTGATGACCCTTGTCAACCCAGCCCTAGGGCTGCCTGAGCATAGGTGATGTCTCCCCTATACCTGCCTCCCCCAGAGCTGGGGATTCAAAAGAGACTGGGAGAGCCTGGCTAATTGCTACAGAGGGCTGATTGGACTTTCATATTTCAAATTCCACAAACATTTGCAAAGCACTTATATACAGGCTCTACCTGCAAACACAAAATTGACGTGATACAGTTCCTGCCTTCCAGCCTGGCTGGGCTGGATTTAAAAGTCAAGCACATGAAATTGGAAAAAAAAAATGCTTCTTGATCTTGGTCAAGTCTGTAGCCTTCTCTGGGCCACAGTTTGCTCATTTGTAAAGTGAAGGGGTTAAAGTAGATGATCTCTAGAGTTGTCGCAGCCTGAAAACCGGTTACCTTAAGGAAATGACAGTCTAATGTAGATGAGGAGGGAGGGAGGGATGTCTAAAGTGCCTTGAGAGAACAAGTCAGTCCAAGTTTGAGACTCCAGGAGAAGATAAGGAAAGAGTCCCGGAAAGTTCAAAGGCAAAGCTTCAGGGCCTTCTCAGTAGCTTAAATCAACTACTGGGGAAGCAAACATTCCAGTCCATCCTTTGAGTCTTTTCCAAGCTCTGCACCAGTGCGGAGAAAGAAGGAATGACTTTGGATTCATAGGGATTAGGGTTCCGATGTGGCCTGTGATTTACTACCCATACCTGTGTGACCTTGGGCAAGTCACTCCTCTCTGGGTCTCAGTTTCCTAATCTATGAAATGAGGTGGCTTTTAAGTTTCCATCCAACTGTAAATTTAGGAGCCTTGTGCCTAAGCCCTTCTCCAGGCTACAGTGGGATGAGGGTGAAGGGAGATGGAATCAGGAGGAAGAGAAGGAGACTGGTCCATTGAATCTCAGAATGTCAGAGCTGGAGGGAAAAGCCTAGACAGGGGCACCTAGTTAAAAACCCTCATTTTACAGATGGGAAAATGGAGGCCCAAAGGGGCTAAGGTCACATGACAAGTAACTTGACCTCTGACCCCAGGCCAGGACAGTGTCCAGGATTCCTGGGCAGTCTTTCCCCAGGGCAACACCCTCATTATTTGCTCTTAATTTCCTTGAACTTGAGTGCCCCAAGCCCAAGATAGATCATTGCTGGCTTTCCAGAGGATGGGATACACCTCCTTCCTGTTCAAGTTGAGGACTTTCTTCTGATGGTCCCTCATTCTGGCCCTGGGCAGGATCAGGACCAGCTTGATGGATATAGAATTAGGTTAGAGGGTCTAATTAGGTGTCCAGGGGGACTAATTCAAGATGGTTAGACCTAACCATCATCCTGCATTCTATTAGACATGTCTATTTGGAATCCCCATATCTGACCCATCAGCCTTATTTAACCCTTATCTATATGATATCTGAAATTAGTGCCAGCCAAGATGAACCGCTGTCCCTTCCCTGACCCCCAGGGAATTCTCCACATACACGCACACGCACACGCACACACACACACACACATCTCACCCTGTGCCTGAAATGGGCCTTTCTTCATTCTTGCCTATTAAAATCCTTCCCTCCCTCCAACTGAATTCAATAGAATGTTGTTATTATAATATATTATATAGTAACATAATATATTTTAATATAATAATAGTTAGTATAGAGCCCTGCTGGGTGCTAAGGACATAGAAGACAGAAATGAAAAGCTCTTGTCATTAAGGTGCTTACGTCTGAGGCCTTCCTTCAAGGCACACCTCCTCCAACAAGCCCTTACTGATCGCCCAGCTGCACCCCCCAGGGACCCCAGAGAGAACAGGGCAGGAGCAGGCTGGTTCCTGTAGCCCCTGGGACACTCCAGTCCAAAAGTGGGGGGTACAAGAAAGGTTTCCCTCACCACTGGACAGTGTCACGACCCTGTAGGATTTCCTGGATCTCCTTCCGACAGAGGTACTGGTGCTCTGGGTAGAGGGCCATGCAGTACAGGAACCAGGAGATACTGCTGGTGGTGGTGTCATGGCCTGCAAACAAGAATGTGTCCACTTCAGCCCGTAGGTCCACTTCTGACAAGTTGGTCTTGTTCTCATGCTTCAGGGGCAGGGAAGTAAGGGATGGAAGAGGAACACAGACATAATTCAATTTTCCATTTTATGGACTATCTGTACCTAAAAAAACTTCCTCCAAGGGCGGCTTGCTTTTGGGCCTCTCCTCCAGCTCTGGGAACCCTCCTCACCTTCTCACCTCCTCACCTCCTTACCTCTGATTTTCAGCATCCCTGCAAACCAACATCTCCAGAGGCCCTCCTACAGATCTTATACTCAGGCCCTCAAGTGTGGCCTGTCTGGTACTTCCCTCTGCCTTCCTCCTCGTTACCTGACCAGGTCCCAAGTCCTACTGATTTCACCTCTACAACATCCCCCAAAGTTATCATTTCCTCTCCCTTCCCCTAGCCAGCCACTACCTTGCTCCTGGTCCTCCTCATAACTTGCCTTGACTATTCTTTCCAAAGGTTTCTGCCCTAGTTACAAGCTGCCTGGGCCACTCCACAGTGCCTCTCCTCAACTCTACCCCTTCCTCTCCTCCCTCAAAGCCCATAAGTAACCCTCCATTGGGTGGGGGATAAAGGCCAAACTCCTGACCCTGGGCTTCTAGGTCTTTCACAGTCAGCCCCCAGTCAGCATTTTAGCTTCATTTTACATTTCTACCATTACATTTATTCCTATTTTTATAGAGAAGAAAACTGAGGCGCAGAATGGCCTAATGCCATACAGCCGGTAAGTATAGGAGTAAAGATGGAGCATGGCCTCAGGAGGCATCATCAAGTGTTTGTTTGCACCATGCCACACTGCCTTTCTCCTAACATTTCTGTTTATTGAAATCCTTCCCTTCCTTCAATGCCCAAGTCAGGTGCAACTCCCTGTGAGAAGCCATTCCTGCTCCCCTCCCCTTTCCTAGCAGCAATCTTTCCCTCCATGAATCTCTCTTCCTTCAAAATCTGCCGTCCCATCTCCCATCCTCCCTTTTATCATAATTATCTGGATACAAAGCTCCCGTCCCCAAACTGCACAAGAAACTCCTGGGCAGGGATGGTTTTGATTAACTTCTTTGTATGCCCAGATCTGAGTTGAAACTCTGGCAGGGCCTTCCCTCCTCACCCTAAAATTGTCTTCACTGGTCTTCAGTCACAAATATTCAGCCCCCAGTAGTGAACTTTCTGGAAAGGACTCTTTTCATTGATAGCCAGGGTGGACCTCAGAGACATAGGATTGTCCTGAGGACAGAGAGCACCAAAGCTTGGTGGGACCTGCCAAAAGTGTGCCCCACTGGCAGAGACCTCAAGAGCCAGAGGCCCCTCCATCAGAGGAAGGATCAAGTGGGGAATTCCACACCATATACACTTTAATGACTGCTTATGAAATTGATCTAACATACAATGGTGTCAAAGGGAATTGGGAAGTTATCCTTGACTTCAGTACTTAATGAAGCTGACATTTTATTGCGTTGGCCACTGCCTCAACCACAGCCAATCACAATTAGCCCAGAGCTCCTCCTCTTCAATCTTTACTATAAGCACCAGTGAACCCTCCACTGAGGATCTAACCAGAGACGGGAGGCCATCTTTCCTTTGGGGCCCCTTTTTTTAATTTATGGGATAAAACAAGAATTTCCATAATATGGTATAATAAAAAATGATGGCGCTTGAAACCAAAAATCTATTATGTACAACTTAAGATTCCATTTACATAAAACAAATTTATATATATATATATATGTTTATATATATATATATACATATAAAATTTCTTTTTTTCCTCCCCCCATGGCTACCATTAGACACAAATATATACATATATATACACACACACACATACATACACACATATTCTATACATCCATTTCTCAATTCTTTCTCTGGGGCTCTTTAACACATTGAGAATACCTTGGTGGTAGCACTTAGGCTGGGCAATATGGATCTGGCTTCTGACCTTATCACTCGAATGAAACTGCACTCTCCTAGTTACCCAAACTCTCCTAATTAGTAAATCTCGATGGTCTTTTCTCAGTCCTCATCCTTCTTGACCTCCCTGCAGCCTTTGATACTGTTGATCACCCTTTCACTCTCTCCTCCTGGGTTCTTGGGTTTTTTCGAGGCAGAATTATCTCTGTCTCTCTGTCACTCTGTCTCTCTCTGTCTCTCTCTGTCTCTGTCTCTCTGTCTCTGTCTCTGTCTCTCTCTGTCTCTGTCTCTGTCTCTCTCTGTCTCTGTCTCTGTCTCTCTCTCTCTCTCTCTCTCTCCCTCTCCCTCTCCCTGTCATTCTCCCTCTTCCTTTCCTTCTCCCTCTGCCTTCCTCTCTCCCCCACTTCTCCATCCATGTCTGTCTCTCTGTCTCTCTCTGTTTCTGTCTGTCTGTCTGTTTGTCTCTCTGTCTACTCATCTATCTCTGTCTCTCTGTCTTTCTCTCTCTCTCTCTCTCTCTCTCTCTCTCTCTCTCTCTGTCTCCTCATCTCTTTCAACTGCAGTGGCTCCCCATTACCTGTAGCATCCAAATCACCCTCCTCTATTTGTTATTCAAAGCCTCGTACAATCTGGCTGCTTCCTACCTTTCCAGTTATCTTACCCATTACCCCCTTCCAGGTACTCTGTGGAGGAGCTAAATCAACTTTTTTGCTATTCCTCTCAGATGACACTCCATTTCTCATGTCTTTTGACAGAGGTTCACCATGCCTGGAATGCTCTCACTCTTCACTTTCACCTCTTAGCATCTCTACCTTCCTCCAAAGTTCTATTAAAGTTTCCCCTTTATCAGATTATTCTCCTCTGCCAAAGTGCTGGTGATACCCCCCTGCACGACCTCTCCCAGTGTACATATTCTATATATGCTTATATGTGTACCCTTTGTCCAACCCTAAAGGCTCAGGGATGTCCCATGCTTGCTTTTGTATCCCCAGTAACTCTCATAGTGCTTGTCATTTTTGTTCTTAATTCATGCTCTTTCATTGATTGATTGGATGACCAGTCCAACCATTTCCAATCATCATCTCCTGGTTGACATCTTTTAGACCTCTTATAATGAACAAATCATCCCTGGTCATCCACTTCAGCCTACAAACACTGACTATGTGCCCACTCTTGCTTCTTGGGTGCTTTGCCATTTGAACTATCTGGAGATAGTGGTCTTCCATGATTCCCAACTTTAGAGAAATACCAGAATATTGGTGTACAAGAAGAGGTTTTGTCTGGAAGAAGCTCAGCTTCCTTTGGAAGCCCTGGGCACTTTCCAAGTGCACTCCAGCTCCTTTACTTCTGGCTCCTGTTCCCTTCTTGGCCCAGCTCTTTATGAATCCACAGGGCCTGTCCCCAGATATATGTGTTAATGGGTTAACTCAGTCAGCCGCCAATCCAAATGCTTACTCTAGTCTGCATAAGAGCCATTGTTCATTTCACCACCATCTCTTAGAATCCTTCGATGCTCAGCCCAGGTACCACCTCTTCTTTGCAGCCTTTGTGGTTGTCCCAGGTGATGGTTCTCCATCTCTACTCAAATTACTTTGTATTTATTTAGGATCATCAATGTGGGGCTGGAACAGACCTTCTTGGAGTCTTATGCATGTAGGTTCCCATCAGTGGAATGTAAGTTTCTTGACCACATGGTCAAGGGTCTTGCTTATATGAAGACTTTTGCTGAGTTTGAATTGGTTTTTCCCTATGTACATTAGGCAGAGGGTCTCTGCTCTACTGCCTATAAAATCCTTACTATTTCAGTCATGATGCTCACAGCATAATCTGCAACCTATCATCTGTAGTCAGTCATCTGCAACCCGGATCAACTGGAGAACTTTACTGCCCATAGGGAATCCCCCCCCCACTTCAGAATCTAGGAAGGATCTCCTCCACAACCGTGTAAGACCCTTGGTGAGTCTCCACCTCTTTGTTTTATGTGCTGCTTAATATTAATTATCAGAGAATCATTGAACAAAGTTAACTCAATGGTTGCAACTCTTATTGTGCAGGAAATGGGGTGAAAGGGGGCTAGATGAGGTGACCCCTGAATTCTCTTCTGCCTCTGAAGCTCTCAGTTTTCAAAAATTGTTTTGAACTTTCTGAGAGTTGGGAGAAAGCCAATGAGGTGACAGGGCACCATTTAGGCTTATTTTGAGGAAAGGTCCAGGTTGAAGGCAGGGAAAGGTCCAGAGATGAGAATTCTGCCAGTGAAGAATAGACTGAGAGGGATAGTAAGAAGATGGGGTATGACAAAGGCCTGATTGTCAAGGGAAGGGGAGAGTACAGAGACAGGACTGTTGGAGAGGAGAAGTCTCAGAGCTAGCATGGAGAAAAGCCCTGGGGATGAATATTGGCTCCTTCCCACAGAGGCCTCCTTGACTCACCTTGATTCCAAGGAGCATGTCCAGGAAATTCAAATGTCTCTTCTTCTGTGTCTTCTCCAGCTCCTCCCGCTTCAGGACAGCTTTTCTTTCCCTGATCACTTTGTCTGTGCCAGGGAATTAAAAATCACAAAATGTTAATCCCAGAAGGAACCTTAGAGACTACACAGTCCAACTCCCCATTTCTAATTTCGCAGAGGAGAAACTGAGGCTTAGAGAAGGAAGGTGACTGGCTGACAGTCGCACAGCAAAATTAGAACATGGACCTCCTGAAAGTGTCCTCTGTAGACACTTTCCATTATGGCAACTTGTCACCTCAGGCTTAGCATTATCGATGCCCAGCCCCAATCAATTTCCCACTAGTTACCATATGGCCAACCTTGGTCCAATACCCCCAGTAGCTTCCTAGAATTCCAATCTCTGAAATTACTGATTAGGAGAAAAAGAGCTTATACAATAGAAAGGCCATGAAATTTAGAGAAGCCAGGGGGAGCTGGGAGGGGATTCTTTCCTGAGAAACCAGTTCCTTAGAGGAGTTCTTTCAAAGCAACTGACTGAATAGGAATGAATATGCCCAGCTCTCATTCAGCATCTCAAAAGAGTAAACACTTATTGGGGAAGGGGAGCATTGAAAAACAAACCAGGGGGAAGAATGAAAACTTCACTGGAAAAATCTTACAGAAAATCTGAGTTCAACTAACTGAGTTGGCCATAAAAGAGGTCTCGGCATAATGAATAAATGCTGTGGGGAAAAGAAAGCCAGGAGAACTCTCTGCAAGGGAATAACAAGGTAGTAACAATCAGCCCCCTTGGACAGAGGGAGGAGATTCTGTCAAAAAGCAAAGTTAGTCAAAGACACTTGGGAAGGTCTGGCATTGATGAAAATGGGAATAAGATCATCAAAAGGAGAATGCAAGAAAGTAAATAGGAGAATCAACAGCGTAGAAAATAGTGGTAAATTGTGTCAAAGCAGTGGGCTCTCATTGAGAAGTGCAGATATAGTTCGTGGAGCACACTGAGCCCTCCTACCACCAGGCCCTGGAAAACTCCATCCTTGATGGATGTAATTGCTAAGTTCTGGTCAGTGACCACCAAAAGACCCTGGAGAACTTAAGAGGTGCTGCAGACCTAGAAAAGGGCAAAAACCAAGATTTTTTAGAATGGGGAAATGGTGGAGTCTATAAAATGTAAGCTGATGGGAACTTGACTTTGATTCTATACAAATTGTAGGATGGGTATATTATTAAAGAGTTGGATTGTGAACATTTAGAACGGGAAGCTGTGATCACTCCAAATCAGCCTGACTTCAGCAGAAGCAGGTTAATTTCCTTTTCTTTCCTGGTCCCTTGACCGGTCAATCAGGAGAATGCTGCAGATTTTTTTAAACTTAGATTTTAGCAATGTATTTTACAAAATCTCATCTGTTCTTCTTGACAAGGTGGAGAGCTCCCTAGAGGATAGTGACGTTTGCCGGTTAGAAACTGATTTAATAATTAGAACAAATACCTAGTCAGGAATTTAGACCACCTGGAAGGAGGTCTCCAGTGGAGCGTACCATTGATCTGAGCCTGGCCCTCTGCTGTTTAACATTTTTATCAGTCACTTGGATGAAGGCACAGATGGGATAATTGTTAAATTTACAGGTGACATGAATTTTTGAATTACATCTAATACTATGGATTATAGAATCTAAGAAGATCTTGACAGGCTAGAAAAATAGGCCAGATCTAAGACTGCAAATATTAGCAGGTACAAATGCTGAGTCCTACACCTGAGTTCCAAATATCAATGGCAAAAGTAGAAACTAGACATATACTGAGAATCTGGAGAAGACACTAAGGGTGTCTGAGGAGAGAACCAATGAGAGACATGGTTGGTATTTGTTCTGTGATTCCTCCATGAGGGAGGGAGAAACCCTGAATCACTGGCTAATGACCTGCTTCCCTGGCAATGATTCCGTGAAAGTGGGGTGGAGGAGGAAGAGCAGAGGAAGAAAAGAGGGACAGCCCTAGGCTGGTGCCTACCTGTGTGGTCATGGGCAATCTTGCAGGCCCTCAGAAAGTTACGCCCATGGGGTGTGAGCCAGTAGAGGAAATCATTATGATACTGGAAGGTCTGGATACGTTCTTGCATCAACAGGGTGAGGTCAGCGATAGCCAGGTAATAGTCGATGTCACTGAAGGTGCAGGAAGGAGAGGAAGTAAAGTGAGGACAAAGAGCTGGGAGGACCTGATAATGGCAATTCTATCCCCTCCACACTGGGACCAGCTACCCATAGGGCCCAGGATGGTACATAAGACCCAGCTCAGAGTCCCACCTCTCCCAGAACCTCTACCCTGACCACTCCAGTCTTCACTGATGTCTGCCTGCAGTAGGTCTCTGTCTATCTAGGTTTTTGTGTGTATCCCACAGGTTCCTGAGGGGCAGGGTAGGGACAGGTTCCCCAGCATATTCCAGGCCCATGCTCTGACCTCTGTGTTTGGCCTTTGTTTGTCTTCCCAAACATGCATTTCATCAGGGTGTCCAGAGCCATGAAGCCCACATCATCGAAGATCTCCACACACTTATTCACACAAATCTTCTCCTTCCACTTGTCCTGATGGAGATAAGAGATCAGGGTCCTTTCTTTAGCCCTGGACCCACAGGCCCACAATTAAGTGGTATCTTTGGCAGCCTCCCTCTTCCTTGGCCCTCCCCAAGTCACCAATGCCTTTCCCCCAGGCCTGTTTTCTCCAAAAGTGTGATCCAGTCTCTGACCCCCTCCACACTGACCTGGCCTGAGCTCCATCCTTAGGAGCTCTGGACTAGATGTAAGGGGCTTTGTGGGAGACTACTCCAGTGGAGATTAATGTCTGAGAACATTGGGGGCCCTCCTGGATGCCCCCAGACAAGAGGGATAAGAGATAGAGGCTGGCTTTGTGTGTTAGGGAATGTATCTATGTTTCCTTCAGTGTGGGGAACTCCCAGATGTGGAAACTCCCTCTCCCAGTGCAGGTTGTCACCTTCTCTACAGCTTACAATGTTAGAGAGCAGGCTAGAGCACTAAGTTAAGATAATGCAGTTAACATTACAGCCATGATGTGTCATAGACATGAGCTGAACCCAGGTCTCACTGGCTTTGATGCCAGTTCTATCAAAGCTGTCTACCTCATACTGATCATTTTCCAATGGTGGGATTTTAGACACTGGGGTAGCAGATGGGAAAGACACAGGATTCACAAATCATAAAGCTGGAAGGAGAGACCATGTGGCCCACATCCTTTATTCCCCAGATAAAGAAACTCAGGCTCAGAGAGAAACCTGATAGTGTAGGTACTAAGCAGCAGGTTCAGGCTATGAACCCTCATTCTCTTATGTCAGACTCACTCACTGTTCTTTCCATAATAGCAAGCTAATTGGGAGATGGCAGTGAATTGCTGTGGCCCAGGGGACAGGGAGCTGGTCCCTAGAGCCAGGAAGAGCTGGGCACAAGACCTTCTTCTGACTGGTTATCTGACCCTGGGCAAGTCACTTAACCTCTCATTGCACTGGGCTAGAACTTTCAGAGGAGGTGCTGATCTGGACTGGTAGAGAAATCTTCTTCTGGTAGGTCCCTATACCATTCAAATCCCAAGTCCAATTCCTTTTCCTATCCCTGCTGCCAGACAGCTTCCCCTTCACCATGGAATGAGAGGGCAACCATGGCTTGGGGCACTGAGGACAGAGTCCTTCCCCTCCCCCTCACCCAGGGGATACTAACTGACAAGAGTTCAATGAGAGTTTTGGATCTCCCAAGAAGAAGAGGAGAGATACAAAGAGAAAGTGTGGGTAGGGGGTGAGGAAGGAGGCTGTTTCTCCCTAATGGTCTAAAAGGCCCAAAAGGACCTCATTAGGGTTTTGCCAAAGCCCATTCCGGGGAGATGAGGGTACAGCCAGGGCAAGGACAGTGGACAGGATCTCTTACCAGCATGGCATAGGTGGATTCTGCAAACAGGCTCACATAGGATTTCAGCACTTCATTGTGGAAAGCAGGTGTGAGCAATTTCCGGTGTTGGAACCACTTGGGCCCTTCTAGGACCAATAGCCCATTCCCTATAGTGGGGGTGGAGATGAGTAGGTATACAATTAGATAGAGTATAAGCTTTTCTTAGCCCCCCTTTCACTTCTGCCCCCGTCCCCTTCATCAGGCCTGGGCCAAGATCCCCAGGACCTGGCTCCCTGGCACTCTCTAGGATCACATGGTGACCCCTCAGCAACTCCCAAGAAATGCAATCAAAGTGGGATGCTGAAGAATGGCCATGGAAGCAGGCTTTGGGGGGGGTGACACTGAGGGAGGGATTCAAAGAGGACTGAGAGCCTGTCTATGAGATGGGCAGGGAGAGGCTATGGTGAGATCCTCCTTGCTCCTTGCATCTTTCCTACCCTCTTTCAGCCCAGAGAGGATGTGTGGGTGTGGGTATATGAATGATTGTATGTGGGGAGGGGCATCCTACTTACCAATCCATGGTATGAAGAAACTGTACACATCCCAGGCCTTAGGGTCTTCAAGGAAAAGAAAGATGTAAGATTAGGCAGGTTTTCCTGTCCCTGGAGTTGCCAAAGCAGGCAATGAGGAGCATTTTCCCATACCCTCTGAAAACCCAGGAGTTTAGGAGCCCAAGGATTCTAACCTCAAATGAAAGATTTATAGGACAAGGCCCCTTTTGCCCTCTCAAATTCTTCCTCATAGATCTACCCCTTTCTTCCACTCCTTGCCACACTCTCAGATTGCCAAATTTCACTTTCTAGTTTAAAAGCTTCTCTATTGCTTATGATACCCTTTAGGAGACACTACCTTTCCCCAACCCCACCTCCATCCCCATCCTCATTCCCACCCAATACCCATTTTTCCCACATAGACATTATCCAATAGGAGGCTGAGATCAATAGCTCCCTTACCTCCTCGGCTATACACAGCCTTGGCATAGTCAGGGTCATATATGTTCAGAAAACCAACAAATCTCCCAAACCACAGAGGGTGGGCAGAGGGGTAAGTATTGGCCCATGACATCATCTTGTCCAGGCCTCCTCCGTCTTTAATCTGATTATTGGTAAAAGAATGGGAGAAAAGTTAATAGTGACAATCATGGTGGGGATGTGGAGAAGGAAGAACAAGAATTCCATTGACTTTGGGAAGATCCCTATCCATGCAGTGTCAGAATGTCAGTCCTTTCAGCTTCCATTTGAGATTGAGTGGTCATGATGATACATAAAGGACAGATGGAAGAAGAGGTGAGGAATGAGAGAGAGGGATAAGTAAGAAATGGTAGAAGAAAAATAGGAGGTGTTGGAGGAAGAGTAGGGGGGAACGTTGGGAGGAAAAAGAGGCAAGAGAAGAATAAAAGGAGAAGAGATGGAGAAAGAGAGAGAGGAGAGATGAGGGAAGACTGAGGGGAAGGAATAGTGGGTGGAGGAATAGGCAAGATAAAAATCAAAGGGGAAGATGTGGGGAGGAAGATCTGAGAAAGGAAGGAAAGGGGGGAAGAGGGAAGAGACAGGGAAAAGATGAATGAAATTAGGTAGGAAAGTATTTTCTTGTCCTCATCTTATTCCAGAGAAATAAAACTTTCCCAGACATTGTTCTGGAATCTGATAGTCCTTGAATTCTAGGGCTGACTGGAAAGGGAAGTGGGGATGGATTGCTTTTGGAAGAGGGCAAAATCCCAGGCTGAGATAAGAAGTAGAGTGAGATAGAGTGGGTTTGGGACCAACAGAATCTTAGGGCAAGCTAGATTCAAGGTCTAGTTCAAAAACAGGCTTGTGACAGGACCAGTTTGGGGAAAGGAGGGATCAGGCCAAAGTGTGGTCAGAGTTTGGAAGTTAGGGGGTACAATAAGTTGATAATAGGGCTGGGAGGTGATGTCAAGGAATGAAGGGTGAGGTAGGATCTAGAAACAATATCTCAGAAAGCCCCCATTTTGTCTGGAGCTGATGGTAGTTGATGCCTGCTAAGGTAAGTGTCAGAAATTGAACCTAGTTCCTCCTGATGCCAGCTCTGATGCTTTATCCACTAGGCCATACTGGAGGAGATGGGTCTCAAACTAGACCCTAAGACTGATGATATTAGAAGAGATGAAGAGGATAAAAAAGGACCCTCCATGAGAGAGAAACTGAGTAAAGGTATGGCAACAGGAATGAACTGGACATGGAGACAGGCAGCAAGAAATCCGGTATGGTGGGAGCAGTGACGCACATGTTGGGAGTGGAAAGTTGTGAAGGGCCTTAAATGCCAAACTAAGGCTCTCCTACTTGCCGTAGCCCTGGAATGAGAAGGAATGACCAGAAAGCAGATATAACAATCAATGGTTAAGCAGAGCCTTGACCGAAAGTCCAAGAAATCCTCTTGTGGCTGAGATAGCAGGACCAGAGGCTGCTAGAGAGAGATCCTAAGAGTGGTGACAGCCAGAATCTAGTAAACTGAGCAATTAAAGCAGATGCTAATGGGGCCAAAATTTTCTGTGCCATCCTCTCCAGGTTAGTGAGCTTTGCTCTATTTCATAGGCCATAGATTGAGCCCTGACCCTGGGCTTATCCTGGGCTACTGGAACCTCCATTCCCCCATTTGTGAAATACGGACACTGGTGGTTGGCAATGCCACAGGGCTTTCATGAAGATGAAATGAGATTACTCAAGTCTAGTGCCCAGTAACCAGAAGGTGCTATAGTGATGCAAGGTTTCACCCTGCTGCTGCTGCTGTGGTGGCTTTTTAGAGCTGTACAGCAAAGGCACCTCTTGTTCCAGGAGGCCAAGAATTCCCTGCCACTGAGCATTCTCAATCAAAATTTGGAAGTTTTTTGGAGACCCTGGCATGGGCAGTATCTGGACCTGCATGGCCTCTGTCTCCTAGACTCTTTTTATGCTGCCCGGAATAACAATGTGGGTCACCAACCAGGAGCAAGGGCATACGGGGATAGTCGGAGTAAGAAAAGCTGATCCAGCACAGGTGAGGACTCTGCTGACTGTGCCAGGGGCCTCACTTCTTGACCTCACCTAACCATTTGAAAGGTCTGCTCTCCTCCCAGGGCCCAGGGCATTAAAGGCACAATGGAACACATCCAGGGCTTTCAAATCTCGAACCCATGAGTCATCTACTGGTGATTATTCACATGGGTACAGACAATCCTGTAATGAAAAACCTATAAAGACATGCAGAGGATTATGGAGTTTGGGGTCATAAAAGGGGGCATGGGTGGAGTTTTCATCACTATTGTTAAAGAGAAGCAAATTGGAAGAGAGAACCAGCATACTAAGAAAGTGGAGCCTAGGGATGGTTTGTGGATTTTTGGACCAGGAACTGAAATATGGGAATAAAGGACCATGGAGGAAGCATACCTGACAAGGACCAAGAAAGGATTTGCATGGACTCCGCAATGTGATCCAGACTAAAAAGGGAGGAAGCAGAGAAAAAGCACCCTTATTTACCTGCTAACCCTGATACCACAGAGAGCAGGAGGTACAACAAAAGAGACTAGAAGAAGAGAGGCCAAGAAAGTCAGAGAACACCATCCCAAGGAAAAAGCCACCACCAAAACCCATGGTCTTCTGTAGCTCTATGAGAAATGCACAATTTATCAAAATGCTCACAGAGGCTGGTCCAAACCTCTATTTAAGGCACCTACAAGGACCCCTTTCTTGCCTCCAGTAGAGATCTTCTGACCTAGAGCTCTTTCTGGCATTCCTTCCTGCCAAGTTGCAGATGTCAGACCCAAGTTTGGGAAGGATAAGAAAGGACAATCACCATAACAACCTATTGTTATCCAGAGCAGGAAGAAGGGGAGCTGTCCTTTTCCCAGGCTGTCAGCACTGCTGCTGCCATGGGGAAGTAAAGATCTAGCTTTAGGATAAGATGTTTTAAGAAAGGAGAGAAGAGGGATAAGATATGGAGGGTGGAAACATTCTGTTCCCCTGTTACCTAAGCTTTATTTTTGTCTTAGACTTCTTTTGTTCAGCTTTGTGTTTGCTAAAACATTCCTTTAAGCCCTTAAGTGACTCTCCTGTGTTTGATCAAAGTAGGCACAAGGTGGGAGATGCTCTCCCAGGGCCTTAAAGAGGCCAGGGTAAAGGAAGCTGGTATCAGCTTTGGTATAAGGTTGCCATGGCCTCTGGATTGAGAATGCTCAGGCCTCAAGGTTAAGAGTTCACCAAGTTGGAGAAAGGCTGGGGTTGGAGTATGGACAGTTTGTGTGGGAGTGGGGGAGCTTTGGAGGGGCAAGGCTTTGCAGGCCCTATCTGTGGGCTCAGTGTGGAATTAGGGGCAGGGCATGGTCTGGTAGGCAGATGGAATCTCAATGTCTAGCAAAGATCATAGTGTTGGGCACAGTATTTCTGTCTCCTCTAAAAATATAAATACACACGTGTATATCTATGTTTATATGTAACATCATATATTAAAATAGCTAGAATTTACATAATTCTTTAAAGTTTGCAAAGTAATATAGATGTTAATTCATTTAATCTTCACAATAATCTTGAGACTCAGGTTATATTATTCCCATTTTACAAATAAGGAAACTGATGCAGACTGAGGCTGAGTGACTTGCCCAGGGTCGCACAGCTGGATTGTGGCTGAAGCTAGATTTGAACTTAGGTCTTCCTGACTCTAGGCTCAGTGTTCTATCCATTGCAGCACTTATATATGTAAAAGTTTACAAAGTACTTTTTAAAGAATCTCCATTTTTACCTCTTACACTTACACATTTAGAAAAAGGGAAAGAATAGACAGGCAGAGGCAGGGACCGACAGACAGACAGACAGGGTAACCCTGTCTCACCCAGACTAGAAATCCAGCAGCCACTCATGGCCAGGCCCCTCCGGCTGAGAAGCACCAAAGCCTTGACCTGCTCCACTTGTGACCTGGGCCAGTTCCCCTCCTTAGGCAACCAGGGGCTCCCTTCTCCCAGGGCCTCTCCATATGGGTGTCACATGATGCATCAGCTTCACTGAAGTTCCAAGCTCAAGTGACCCACCAGCCTCAGCATCCCCAGTATCACAGACTGCAGGCATTCACCACCATACCCCGGCTTTTTCTGTAAGTTTAAAAAATATTTTGTCCATGCCTTTTTTGCACATCTGACACTTTTTACCAGTAGAAGTCTTCCTTGTAACAAACACACACAGTTCGGTAAAACCAGTCAACACACTGGCAGTGCATAAGAATGCCTCTTTCTCCCCATTCTCCATCTCTAGCCCATTTTCTCTGTCAAGAGTTGGGAAGGATTTTTTTTACAAAGCTGAGATCAATACTGGTTGGGACTTTTAGCACAATCTTCTTCAGATCTGCCTTATACTAGAGGTTCTTGGGTCCCCGTCAGCTCTGAGATTTTGTGAATCTGTTATTTGTTAAAATCATAAATGATCTCTTAATGATTTGTCAAATCCGATTGTCTTTTCTCAGTCCTCATTCTTCTTCTCTTCTTGTTCTCCTTCTTCCTCTCTGACCACTCCTTTTTAGTCTCCCTTGTTTCGTCATCATCCATGTCCTGTACTCAAATTGTGCATATTCTGCAAAGCTTCTCTCTCTCTCTCTCTCTCTCTCTCTCTCTCTCTCTCTCTCAATCTCTCTCTCTCTCAATCTCTCTCTCTCTCTCTCTCTCTCTCTCTCTCTTTGTCCCCATACTTCTGTCTCTCTTTCCCTCTCTCCTCTCTTCTTTCTCTCTGTCTCTGTCTCTCTCCTCCCCCCTTCCTCTCTCTGCTTCTCCTTCTATCTCTATCTCTCTTTCTCCGTGTAGCTCTTTTCCTGATTTTTAGGCCCTGTGGCCCTAAAGATTGGGTTTTGGGTTTTAATCAACTTTCTTTGTCCCTTCTGGTTCTAGGCTGAGGTAATAGAGTCTCCACTGTGATACCTGAGTAGCCAGCTATTGCTAAAAAACCCTGCCCCCAGCCCCTAACTGCAAACCCCAGTCTGCATAAAAAACAGACTGAGTTCCTGCCATTCGGCAAGGGGCCTGGGCCCCTAAGACTCTTCTAAGGAATGTGAGCTAATTACCAGGAAAAAGTCTAATGCCTAACAACCTTCCTCTGGCAGAGTGGGCTCAGAGATGTTTCTATCTTATGTCAACAGACTGAGGTGGAACATCTCTCGGTCTGTCCATGGCCATTAAGGATGGAAGCCTTGGCCCTAGACATTATCTTGAATTATATGACTTTTGCCTTATCTTGAGCCTTCCTAGCTTCAAGAGTTATGGCAAAAGTTGGAGACAGAGATCCTGAGTTGTAATTTCAGTTGACACTTTGTCAGCTGTCTGATAGGTTGTATTTACAATCTATTCAGGAGGTTCCTCTAATGAATCATGGTCATAAAAAGTGAAATAACACAGGCTTGCTGAGTCTGCAAAATAACATATGTAAACTTCAAGAGATAATTAAGCACTGAATCCTGTATTGTCTATATAAACTACCCTTTCGCTTCAAACGTCGCCATTGATTTGGGAAGCCCCAATGGCCACCGGCTAAATAAATTCTCCACTTAAAACTTACACTCCATGGCGTGTCTCACTCGCTTCTGCTATAACACCACACCTGGGAATTGGAGCTGTGGTGACTTTGGAGGCAGGATTCCAGGCAGGATGTTACTGCCAGCCCAGCAAGGAGCCCTGAGAAGCAAAAGGACCAGGGCTTCACCCTAGAGGACTTTGGACTTGGACCTTGGTGGAAATGTGCTAGATTGTGAAACCAATCCCCCTCTCCTCCCCAAAGCCTGAGGTGGTATAAAGCAGGGATTATGCTCCCCTCCAGGTGTTGGGGAAAGGTATTTGTAAGTTTTTCTTGTTATTCATTTGAAGTAAATATTTCTTTCTAAAAGCTACTCTTTCCATTTAGTGGTTAAATGATACTGAGGCACCAAGGATCTCCTAACTCAAGTGGGAGTTTGAGCTAATGGCAAATCGACTAAACAGCCCAGGTCCCCTTAAGGATACTGGAGAACCCTGAGAGATGGGTGAAATATAACATGCCTGGCCTTTTGGCAGGGGGTTTGGGGTAGACATTGTTACGTGGGAGGAAACTGAATACATTTGGCTTTCAGGGTGTACACAACAACACTTACAAAAAACTTTTAGGTTTGTGAAACATTTTATAAACATTATCTCATTTGATCCTCCTGACAACCTTCAGAGGTATTATCCCCATTTTATAGATCAGGAAATTGAGGCAGGCAGATATTAAGTGACTTGGCCAGAGTCTCATGATCAGCAGGTGCCCGAAACTAAATTCCTACTAAGATCTTCCTAACTAAAGCTTCGTTCCTTGCTCCGTTGCACTCGTACCGGTCGCTCATCTAGTGAATTGCTTAATCACAGACAGCTGGGTGCTCTCTGGGTGCCACCTTGTCTCTAGGTGTCTACTCCCTGTTAGTCATGAGTATTCTCTTTTCCAACAGAAAGTCCTTGATGAGATGCGAGCGGCAGCACCTTTGCTCCGTGGTCAGTTGTCACCATCCCATCCACCTCAAACCAAGGTTCTCGCCTTTCTTTCATCTTCCTTTTTCTCTCAGTAGAGTAAAAACAAAACAAACCAAGCAAAACTCTCCTTATTTTTGATTTGTTTTGCTTGAACTAGGAGCATTGAGGAAAAGTTGTAGAAGCAACTTTTAGGTTTGGTAACAGGAAGAACATTCTCATACTCCTCTTTCCAGGGGGAACGAGCTGCCTTGTGTCTGCCCCCTTTTCGTCTCTGCCACTGCAAGCTACATCATCCATATCTCCCACAACACACCTTCTTCCTACCAGAATCACAGAACATTAATGTGGTAGTGGGAAGAGATCTGAGAGGCACCTAGTCCAACCTTATCTGAAAAGGGATCCACTCTCCGGCCAGCCTGTAGGATTATTTAATCTTTGCTTGAGTCCTCCAGAGAAGAGAAATCCGCTACCTCCTGAGTTAGTCAGCCAACAAACATTTGTTAAAGGACCTACTATGTGCTGGGCACTCTACTAAGTGCTAGGGATACAAAGAAAGACAAAAGACAGTCTCTGTTCTCAAGGAGGTCATGGTCTATTGGGGGACACAACATGTAAACAATGTACAAACAAGATAGGAAGGGTATATTTGAAATTGTTGTCCATCCTTTATTTCTGAAGAGGACCAATGACATCACAAGGTGATATCATGCCTTTTGAGTGAATTGGATTTAGGTGAGGCAGAGTTGCACAAAGTTATTAGCTTTACCCTCTCCTCCTGAGTCATTGAAGTCCAGGGACAAGACAATGAACAGAGGGAAAGCTATGAAGGGGGATGGGAAAGGGCTTTCTCTAAAAGGTCAGATTTTAGCTGGGACTCGAAGGAAGCCAGGATGTGGAGAGGAGGAGGGAGGGCATTCAAATCATGGAGCATAGCCAGAAAGAATCCCCAGAGTCGAGAGATGAAGTATCTTGTACGAGGAACAGTACTTTGAAAAGAATCTCAGGAAGCTTCAAGTGTGTGTCAAGAGGGGAGGGGGAAAGGTGTTGTATTCACCTGAGTTCTAGGGGAATCAGCTTCCTGTCTTACTAGGAACCTGTATTTCTAGTTTGGAGAGATTTTACTGTCTTCCCCCACTTCCATTCAGAAGACATCAGGAAAAGGGAGGGAATTTTTAGTTAGAACTCTTCCTCACCCCAGTATTTTTCTGGTGTTAAATAAGGGTTTAGAACATCTAACTGGTGAGTAACAAAATCAGGGACGGAGGCTGAATCCTAACTCTAGACAGAGAGTGAGTCCAAATTCTTGTCCCAGGATGAGTGCTAACTCAGGACAGAGACTGAGCCCCAAGCTTAGTCCCAGGCCAGGGCCTAACTTTGGACAAAGATAACAGGGATCCTGGTACCAGAGGAGCCCTCACTCTAGACAGCTACTGAGCCTTGTGAGGGAGATGCTATCAGGATTAGCCCCATTTTTAAAAATAAGGAAATTGAGACCAAACAAGATTAAGTCATGTGCCCCAGGTCCCTCAGTAGGTATGGAACTTAAAGCCATGTCTTCCTGAATTGAGATCCAGCAGATCAAATCCTTCTCTATACAAGGATATACCATCCCAAGGAACTGGGGCAAGCCATGAAAACAATTCCAAATATGGAAAAAATGAATCTGGAAAGTATTAATGTTATTGAACTATAGACCTGGGATCCAATTTGGTGACAGTCTTCCATATCTAGGCCATCTTAGCACACTGCTCTCTGATTCTCCTCCCTTCACCTATTCCTTCTCTATCTTTGGAAACATTAATTAAGCCAACACTGTGATTCCCAGAAAGGATGTTTCAATTAGTTGTCGTATGACTCCAGTCACAATCCCTATGATTTTCCAGACAAAAATCCCCTTGCATGGCCACCACTCTGAGAGAAATTAATTTTAAGAACAACTGACCTGGAAAATAGATCAAGAAGAGATAATTTAAAAATTACTGGACTACCTGAAAGCCATAATCAAAAAAAGAGCCTGGACATCATCTTTCAAGAAATCATCAAGGAAAACTGCCTTAATGTTCTGGAACCAGAGGGTAAAATAGAAGCTGAGGGCATCCACAGATTACCTCCTGAAAGAGCCCAAGCCAGATCTGGGACCACCTGATGGATCAATGGGGATGTGTTGGTTGACAGAAGGTCTGGCTTCATGCATTATAAATTGACTTGGGTCTCCCAAAAGGAAAACTCCTAGGAATATTATAGCCAAATCCCAGAATTCCCAGGTCAAGGAGAAAATATCACAAGTAGCCAGAAAGAAACGATTCAAGTATTGTGGAAATATAATCAGGATAACACAACTTGAAGCAACTTCTACATTAAGGGATCAGAAGGCTTAGAATATTATGTTCTAAAGGTAAAAGGAGCTAAGATTAAAACTAAGAATTACCTACCCAGCAAAACTAGTATAATCTTGCAGAGATAAAAATGGAAATTCAATGAAATAGAGGACTTTCAAGCATTCTTGATGAAAAGACCAGAGCTGAATAGAAAAATTGACTTTCAGGAAAGAGAAATCGTAAGGGACTTATTAAAGTTGAAATGTTTACTTTCCTACATGGAAAGATGATATTTGTAACTCATGAGACCTTTCTCAGTATTAGGATAGTTGGAGGGAATATAGATATAGATATAGATACCCACATACATACATACATATGTATATATATATATATATATACATTTATAGACAGATGGCACAGGGTGAGTTGAATATGAAGGGATGATATCTAAAAAAATAAAGTTAAGAGGGGAGAGAGGAATGTACTGGGAGAGGGGAAAAGGGAGAGGGAGAATGTGGTATATTACCTCACATAAAAGAGACAAGAAAAGCTTTTATGTGGAGGGGAAGAGGGGAGAGGGGAGAGGGAATGAGTGGATCTTACTCTCATTGGACTTGGTTTAAGGAGAGAATAATATATGCACTCAACTGGGTATGGAAATCTATCTTACCCTACAGGAAAGTAGGGGGAAGAGGATAGGAGTGGGGGAGGAGAGGAGGGAAGGCAGATAAGGGGAGAGGGTAATCAAAAGCAAACACTTTTGAAGAGGGACAGGGTCAAAAGAGAGAACAGAATAAATGGGGGTGGGATAAGATGGAGGAAAATATAATTAGTCTTTCACAACATGACTTACAGAAGTATTTTGCATGACTACACATCTATAACCTATATTGAATTGCTTGCGTTCTCAATGAAGGTGGGTGGGGAGGGAGGAAGGGAGAAAATTTGGAATATTAAAAATTGTTCTTACATGCAACTGGGAAATAAGATATATAGGCAATGGGGTATAGAAATCTATCTTGCCCTACAGGAAAATAGAAGGGGAAAGTGATAAGAGAAGGGGAATGATAGAAGGGAGGGCAGATTGGGGGAAGGGGTAATCAGAATGCATGCCATCTTGAGGTGGGGGAGGGGAGAGATGGGGAGAAAATTTGGAACTCAAAATCTTGTGGAAGTGAATGTTGAAAACTAAAATTAAATATTTTTTTTTAAAAAAGGAATTAATTTTAAGGTTGTACCATTTGACTACTAATAACAATTTGTAATATTCCCTTCTCTCTCAAAAGCCTAGCTTGGGAAGAGGCCCCTAACTGGCTGGCAGATGCCATAAGCATTCCGGCTTTTTTCTTTTCCTTTTTTTTGTGGGGGGGAGGGCAGGGCAATTTGGGTTAGGCGACTTGCCCAAGGTCACACAGCTAGTAAGTGTGTCAAGTGTCTGAGGCTGGATTTGAACTCAGGTCCTCTTAACTTCAAGGCCCCCTCACTGCGCCACCTAGCTGCCCCATTCATTCCAGCTTTTTTCTAGGCATCCTGCTTAAGGCATCTGGACAGAACCCCACTCGAATGGGAAACCTGATCTCTGTCTAAGGCACAAACAGAATCCAGTTCGGGTGAGGTCCCTCCCTGGGAAAAGGAGATCCTGTTTTTGCTCCCCTTCATTAGAATTTAGGGTGACCCAGATCATGAAGGAAAAACCTGGTGGGAGTGCCCAGATTGCTGGTGGCTGCTGAGTCAGCCTCGGTGGATTTAATTCAGGGCTAAAGACACTGTACACCTGGATTATAATACTACTGCTACTACTAATAATAATGATAATTCATATTCCTTTAACATGCTGAGGTTTACAAAGAACTTCCCTCACTGCAGATTGCTGAGGAAGATAAGGACGCCATCACTATGCCTGTTTTTTAAGAGATAGCAAGCATGGCATGGTAGAAGATTGCTGGGCATGGAGGCAGGAAAATACTGACTAGCTGTGTTAACATGGGCAAGTCTCTTAATGTTTCTGAGCCTCATTTTCCTCATCTGTAAAATGAGGCTAATCCTAATGCTAGCTAGCCCCGTCTCACGAGGCTGTTGTGATGTTCCCACAAAAATATTATATATAAAGTGTTCTATAAATCTTAAAGTGCTGTGAGCACCACCAATCTCTTTATAATCATTCCTTTAAATGAGAAGAAGTTCAGAAGGGTAAAGCAACTTCCTCAGGGTCACATGACTGGTAATTGTCATAGCCTAGATCTAAACTCATAAGGAAGCTAGATGTGCTCCAGATAGAGCTCTAGACTTGGAGTTGGGAAGACCTGAGTTCAAATCCAGACTCAAATACTCACTACCTGTTTGATCTTTGGCAAGTCACTTAACCTCTATCTGCCTCAACTTCTTCACATCTGTAAAATGGGGATAATAACAACTACCTCACAGGATTATTGTGAATATCAAATAAGATAATATTTATAAAGTGATTTGCAAACCATAAGGCCTTATATAAATGCTAGATGTTATTATTAAGTCTCAATTCCAAATTCAGTGCTGAATGACCATCCAGAATCTTTGAAAAGTCGTGGGGAAGGGCAGAACTCCTGCTGGATTAAGATACCCCACTGCATTCATTTTCCAAAAGGGAAAGATAGATTCCTCAGACAGTGAGCTTGGCTTCAATTTCTGGCACAATTCTAGAGGCAAGAGCATTGAACATTTAGAAAGGGCAGAGGTGCTCACTAGGTTTCAACAAGAGCATCCTCTGGGGGACAGAGTTACTAAACACACAAACCCAAGAAATGGTGTAGTCAAATCTACCTGGGCATCAATAAAGCATTTGGCAAAGTCTCTCTTCCTTATGAGCATGAGGAAATGTGGGCTAGATGTTAGGTGGATTGTGAACTGGCTCAATCAATGAACTTAAACAGCGTCAATCTGGAAGGAGGTTTCTGTTGGACTCTGTCCTTGGTGCTGTAAGAGTTGACGTTTTTATCCATGACTTGGATAAAGTTATAGATAGCATGCTGATTAAATTTGCAGATGGCAAGAAACTTGGAGAAAAGAAATGCTAGTATACTTTAAAAAGCACCCAATAGTGTGGAAATGTACACTGAACCCCACAAGAGGAACCTTAATAGGCAAATGAAAAGTCCCACAATTCGATATAAAAAATAAATTGTGCCATTATAGGATGAGGAAGGGGCAACCCTCCTGGGGTTGTGGTGATGATTGCACAATGTGAGGATTCTCTCTTCTCTTGCTTTTAAGTCTCATTCACTCCCATGACTTCAACTGTCACTTCAAGGCAGATCTTGAGTCAAAATTTGAGCTCCCTTGATGTCTAGCTGTCTGTTAGACCTCTACACATAGACAGCCACTGTCATCTTGATCTCAGCATATTGCCTTCAACTCCCTCCCATCTTTTTCAATTCCATTTTCCTTCTCTTCCTCCTCCTCCTCTTCCTCCTCCTTCTCCTCTTCCTCTTCCTTCTCCTCCTTTTCTCCTGTGTGTCCTCCTCTTCCTGTTCACTTCACACTTCTCAGAGTGGTACCAGCATGAGGGTTTGTGTGACATAGGGAGGTGGGGGTAATGTAAGGAGAAATGATATCCAAGAGGCCTGGACACTGTTAGATGCCTGGATGAGAAGCTGTACAGAAGGGATGGTTGTTCTTTCAAATCCGGGAAGGTACTACCAAAGAAACAGTTCAAGATCTCACCACCGACAGCTTTTTTTGTGATTTTCTCAGATCCCATGGTTTTGACTATCATCCGTACTCTGATGATTCCCAATTGTGCATACATTTACATAACCTATCACTAAGCAAAATGTGTGGCGCATAGTAGGTGCTCAGTAAACATTGATTGACTGATAAACTCCCCTCTGAGGTCCAGGGTCTCATGTTTCCAACTGACCATTGGACATTTCAATCAGGTTGTCCTGCAGACGTTGTAAACTCAATATATTTAAACTAGAACTCATTCATTATTCCTGCCCCCCACCAAAGACCCCTCTTCCTAACTTTTCTGTTTCTAATGAGAGCGTCACCATCCTTCTGGCCACCCAGGTTTGAGCCCCCAGAATCATCTTCATTGTTTTTCTCTTCCTCCAAGTTTCAGAACTCAAATTTAAATCAGTTCTCCTTACTCCAAATTCAAAATTCATTTCATTACACCAAGCAAAAGCCAGAAAGAGAGACTAATTCCCCATTATCCTTGGTCCTCTGCAGAGATCAAGGGGTAAAGACAAGACCAGTGGAATTGGGAGTGGATTAGTGTGGGGTTTACACTGGAGATTCATCCAATGACCTCTTTTCATTTTCCCCTTTCAAGAATATTTTCTTCCATAATATCACCACATTATGAATTGGAATGTCATTTCTGGATATTTGAGGGATGGCTCCAGTTTGTGGTGGGAGAAGAGGACCCAGCACTAAGGGAATTCATAGTCTGAGGGGGCATATGTGTCACACACAGACAGAGAATATTAATCCCTATCATTAAGCAGCAAAAAAAACATACAAATTAATCTAGTGTAAATTGAATCCAGCTAGGTGACGTAGTGAATAGAAGGCTAGGACTAGAGCCAGGAAGACTGTCCAAATCCAGCTTCAGATACTTACAAGCTATGTGACTCTAGGAAAGTCACTTTAACGTTGTTTGCCTCTGTTTCCTCATTTGTAAAAAATAGCTGGATAAGGAAATGGCAAAACCATTCCAGTATCTTTGCCAAGAAAACCCCATATAGGATCATAAAGGGTTTGACGTGACCGAAATGACTAAACAGCAGCAGCAAATTGAGTCCTCTGGCTGAATAATCACAAATAAAAGAATGATCAGAGCTGGAAGGAAAAATCTGTTAGACGCAATGAAAAGGGAATTCGATTTTGAGTCAAAGGACCTAGGTGCCAAATCCCAGTTCAGCTACTTACCACCACTGTGCCCTCGGGCAAATCACTTACACTTTCTGAGCCTCACTCTCCTCATTTGTGAAATGAGGGTGTCGACCTAGTAAACAGCCAAGAATCCCCTCTGGCTCTAAATTTTTGATCCTTACCAGGGAAGACTTTCCAGGGGAGGTAGATTTTAACTCCTGCTTTACGGGAGAGAAGATTATGGGAGGGAGACAAAAAGAAAAGACACAGAGAAGAAAGTAGAATAAAGTTGTCCTCAGGGAAAGGAAGATTAGGTTGAAGTATGCCCTTACTTCTCTTGCCTCGCCCTCCTCTATTTCTTCTCTCTCTTCCTCGTTTCTCCACTCTTTTTTCTCTCCATTTTGCTCAGGATTGTTCTTTTCCCTTCCTCCCTCTCCATACCCTTCCCTTTGTCCCCCTTTCTGCCTCTCCCCCACTCTATCTTGGTCTTCTCTCTTTGACATAACCAAAGAGCCAGTGAGTCAGGAACCTGTTACGCTCACTGTCTCTACCTCCCTCTTCCTCTGCCTCCTCCTCCCCGTCCATCTCCCTCTCCCTCCCCTTTTTCCTCTCTCAGTTTTCCTCTCTCTTTCCCTGTGTCTGCCTGATTGTAGAACTAGGAACTATGTGGGGAAATGGAAGAGACCAATTTCTGTTAAGTTAAGGAAAGCTTCCTAATGATGAAGCTGTCCAATGTGTTGCGGGCAACTTCATGGAGTTAGTGAGGGTCTCCAGAGATTTCCGGAGTGCTTAACCATTTGCTGGGGTGGTCGGAGAGAAGATTCTCCCCTCTATAGGACAAAATGACCTCTGAGCTCCTTTTTTTCAGATCTAAGATTCAGTGATTCTCCATCATACTCCACCCATCTCTCTCCTCACCTTCTGCATCTTTCCTGTGTCTTTCTCCTGTCCTTAACTGTGACACTGCACTGCCTCCTTATATGCCCAAAGTCAAAAGAGCACTTCACTAACAACTCCTTTTTTCTTCTTCATCCTCAAACTCTCTTCTTTCTTTTCTCCCTCTCTCTCTGTGCCCACCCCTGCCCCTGGCTAGGGATCCAACCATACCTCTTTGGCATGCCCAAAGAGCCAATGGATAGGTGGTCCAGGGAAGCTGTCCAGAGCTCGGAGCAGTCTCTGCCTCCTGGCCAGCAGCCGGGTCAGCTGGAGAAGGCCCAGGGCCAGGACCAGAGCAGTTGACCACAACCACAGCCTGGGGAGGCTCACAGGGAGCCATGAGGACAGCCTTGAGAACACCATGGATGGTGTGGAAAGCTCAGCTCTGGCCACTAGCAGTATCATTGCTTGAGTAGCCTCCCTCCCTTATACACCAGGCTTTGGCACTGAGCCAACCCCCGCCCAAGCCACATTCCCAGGAGACAGGTTGAACACATGCTAGGTGCCCAAGGAAGGGAGGAGCACCCATGGGGTGGTGAGGGGCCATATTTGAGATAATTTTATGCTGTTGCCTCTGAGAACCCTCTAGAACTCTAGGACTAGAAGGGAGAGCAAGTGATGTCTCAAAGATCCAATTTCTATTCATATATTTCAGCATATAGACAGGTCTCCATGTATGTATATATGATAATACATATGCAATACATACATACACATGTGCACAAATATAAAGGTCTGTATACATACATATGTATTTTTCTGTCATCTCTCCCATAAATAACCTTAAATTTTACCACACAAATAAGAACTTTGCAAATTTTAAGGCACTACATAAATGCTAGCTATCACTATTGTTAACTTATACTTTGGAAGCCCATGTTCAAAAAGTGAAGGTTCTGGAGAATGAATTATTTGTATGTTTATAACAATGAGGAGCACTCACTGGAGCAATGCTGGGTCCCAGTCAGAGATATCAAAGACAACAGAAAGGGGTAAAGGATGGGGGAAAAGGAGTAGTATTGGGGAGTCTAATGTCTATGACTGAGAACCCCTGGATGCTTTGCTCCTTCCCTCCAGCCTGACTTCCTGGGTTGGCTAGGTCTGAAGGAGAGTATTAGCCCTGGATAAAAGTAGATAGGTTGCTTTGAATGGGAAACTGAGGCACAGAGTAAGCAAATGAGAAGGTTCTAATTCCAGAGCTTATTCACCCAAATGAATGCCTCTGCCTCCTTTCTCCATCACCCCCATACCCAGTGAGTTGACAAATGGTTGATTCTATCCCAATGTCTCTCACAACCAACTGTTTCTTTCCACTCACACAGTAACCAGTATTCTAGTCCTTTTTATTACAATATATTACAATTGCCTCCTACTTGGCCTCCCTACCTCCCCAAGCCATACTCCACATAGCTGCCAAAGAGATATTCTTTTAGCTCCAGGGCTGACTAGATTGCTCTCCTGTTCAAGAAGCTTTGCTGGTTCCCTCCTACCACTAGGAAAAAATACCAAATCTGCAGACTGGTATTTAACATCCTACCAAGGCTGGATCCTATCTACCACCTCTTTTGGATTGTTTGCAGGCAAGTAGCTTTCTTGGCTTTTCCCCAAGTTTGCCAAGCTACCTCCCTTGTGGAGGCAGGTTCCCATGCTTAGAATATGTCATCTCTTCACCTCAATTTTATTGTCCATAGATTCCTTCAAGGTTCAGCTCAGGGGCCAGCTGCCTCCTATTTCCATGAGGCCTGGTTCTGAGCAATAACTTCCTTTGCCTATCCTGTTTGTCTCCTAAAATGCAGATCCATTTAGGACTCTGATCCCTGGTTCTCTCCTGGCCAGTGTGTATGTTGGGGAGTGGGATATGAGGGAAGAGCCAAGTAGCTAGAAGAGAAGTGTGCAATTCAGCCAGTACTGAGGCAACTGCTGCCTGCAACAGTGGGCTTAGTTTGTGTTGGATTCCAAAAGTGGTAGGAAGATGCAGAGAAGCATGTGATTGTCTTTCGAATAGGAGGGGCTAGTGCTCACTCAGAGGCATAGGGTAGCACCAAGATGACTTGAAGCCTCTATGTTTAGTGAAATAAAGGCTACACAGAGTATTGGAAGGAGCATGAGACTAGAGGTCAGAACACTCAGGTCCAGATCTGGCTCTAACCCCACCTATCCATGCGACTCTGAACAAGGCTCTTAGGATCTCTAAGTAGCAATTTGCTAATACATAAAATAGATACATTAATGTTAGTGCTATCTACCCCAAGAGGGAAGTAAACCAGAGGGAGAAGACATGATCTCAATCCTAAAGAAGCTTGCAATTTGGGAGGGCAGCATAACATTACCCTCATCCATCTATATGACCTTAGGAAATTCACTTTCCCTGTCTTGGCCTCAGTTTCCCCATCAGTAAAATTAGGGACTGGACCAGATAGCCACAGTATCTCAAAGCTCTGACATTGTCTTCTCTGAGTCCTAAAGGTGCTCCTAGATATAACAGTCTATTGTAAAAAATCTTCTGGGGCTACTATGCCAGTTGCCATTCACTCGGGTTCCCAGAGTAAGCCTGAATATGTCCTTTCAGGGCTCTAGATTTAGTTAGTCCAGAAGGGTTAAGGAGTGTTTCATAAATGCTTTATAGATCATGAGACCCCACTGGTGTACTTCCCTCCAAGACTGTCAATTGATATAATTAGCTAGAGTTAAGAAACTTTTAGAAAGGGGTATTTACCAAGGCACTTCAGTAAGAGCAATGGGCACAAACATCCTCCCTCCCCCAAAGTCTATGATAGACTTTTCTACAAGGACATATAAACCCTGGGGGAAAGTGGGCTCAAACTGGGTAGCTTAATACCTCCTGGATGCTGAAAGCCCTTTTTGCCCCCTCACAGGACACTCAGGAAGTTTCCCTTGGTGTTGCTTCTTTGCTGAGTCCTTATAGAGCTGTGTGTCTTCCCAGTCTGTCCTTACCTCCCAAAGACAGTGGCTGCTGTCCTGGGAGATAACACTAGAATGGCACTGAGAAGATAGGATGGTCAACATCCTCCATACCCTCAAGTTCACAAGGTCCTCTGGACAAGGGGTAGGGCAGGATAGGAGGAGACCAAGGACAAAGCCAAAGCTTTCCTTCCTGGCAATGGAGTCCTCAAGGGATTTAGCTGGAACACTCTATTCATTGCTTTCTGAAATCTCTGTCTTTTGGTGCTGCATTGGTCTGCAATTTTATAGAAGACCCACAGGGCTTGCCTAAGTTTCCTCAGCCAATCCAAACACTCTTTCTGTCAAGTCACTCCACTTCATTCAAAGATTTTTTGCATTTAATCTAAAGCAAGAGTTCTCAACCATTTTGTGTGTCAAACCCTCTAGCAGACTGGGAAAGCCTAAGGATCCCTTCTCAGAAGAATTTTTTTAAATTATAGAAATGGTTATAAACTAAAGTACATAGCATTACAAAGAGAATCAGTTATGAAATATGTTAACAAAATATTTAAACATATAACAAACAAGTTTATAGACCCAAAGTTTAAGAATACGTCATCTAAAGACCATGGTTGATTGACTGATTGAAATTTGTTCTCACTTCCTTAAGTGAGCCATCTTATCCAGGTTGCTTAAAGTGGAATAGGAGTAAGCCAATTGATTTCTTCAATCCACATACCTTTTCTCTATAATATATTCCAGAGTCTCTACTAGTTTTGAAATGCTATGTTCTAAGGCATTTCTGAGTTTCTAAATTCTCTGTTTTGTGTTCTATTTTTATTCAGTCATTCCAACATGTCTGACTCTTTGTGACCCCATGGACCAGGTCCTACTCTCCTCTACTATCTCTTGAAGTCTGTCCAAGATCACACTGCTTCCATGACACCATCCATCTCATCATCTGCTATCCCCTTTTCCTTTTACCTTCAATTTTTCCCAACATCAGAGTCTCTTCCATTGAGTCCTGTCTTCACATTATGTAGCCCAAGTATTTAAACTTCAGCTTCAGTATTTTACCTTCCAATTAACAGCTTGAAGTAATTTCTTTAAGCATTGACTGATTTGATCTCTTTGCTGTCCAAGGGACTCCAGCACCACAATTTGAAAGAACTGATTCTGCAGTGCTCAGCTTTCCTTATAGTCCAGTTCTCACAGTGTACATAGCTTTGACTGCAAAAACTGTAGCTTTGTTGGCAAGGTGATATCTCTGCTTTTCAGTATGCTGTTTAGATTTGCCATAGCTTTTCTTGCGAGGGGCAAGAGTCTTTTAATTTCATATCTGCAGTCGCCATCTGCAGTGATCTTTGAGCCCAACAATACAAAATCTGACACTGCTTCCATTGCTTCTCCCTCTATTTGCCAGGAAGTGATGGCATCACTTGCCAAAATCTTAGTTTTTTAGTGTTAAGCTTCATGCCAGCTTTCACACTCTCCTCTTTCATCCTCATTAAGAGGCTTTTTAATTCATCTTCAATTTCTGCCATCAGAGTGGTATCATCTGCATATCTGAGACTGTTAATATTTCTCCTGACAACCTTGGTTCTGGCTTTTGATTCATCCAGCCCAGAATTTTGTATAATGTACTCTGCATATAAGTTAAATAAATAAGGTGACACTATGCAGCCTTTTCACACTCTTTTTCTAATCTTAAATCAATCAGTTGTTCCATGTTCAGTTCTAACTGTTGCTATTTGGTGCTCACTTCCTTGGGGATAAACAAGATGATCTGGTCCTCTTTGAGGACTTGGCATATTTTGTTGTGAGCCACACAGTCAAAGGCTTTAGTGTAGTCAATGAAGCAGAAGTCGATGTTTTTCTGGAACTCCCTTGCTTTCTTCATAATCCAGGGAACCTCTCAGCTCTAGCATTCTCTCTGCCATGCTACAAGGTCCCAGCCAGTTCTAATACTCTGTAGGTACATATAAGGCTCTCTTTCCCTAACTGGTGGTGGCATTTGTAGCATATAGGAGGTGTTTACTAAGTGTTTGCTGACTAGATGATTAAGTAATCAATATTTGTATCTTCTGGGCAGCTAGGTGGCACGGTGGATAGAGTGTTGGGTCTAAAGTCATGAAGACCCATCTCCTTGAGTTCAAATCTGGCCTCAGACACTTACTGTGTGACGTTGGGCAAGTCACTTAACCCTGTTTGCCTCAATTTTCTCATCTGTAAAATGAGCTAGAGAAGGAAATGGCAAACCAATATCTTTCCAGTATCTTCACCAAGGAAACCCAAAATGGGGTCACAATGAGTTGGACATAACTAAATTGACTGAACAACAACAACCACATCTATATCTTCCATTGACATAGTCCCCTAATGCCTAGCAGCATCATAGAGGTGACTGTGGGTTCTCAAAGGTAGTGTTGGAACAATTGAGGCTCCATTAGTCTTTAAGCTGGACAACCTTCAGTGATGGGCTGTAAATTGTCATCTAGTCACCAACCTGGTTAAATTTGGAGAAATTAATCTTTGAGTTGACAAGCCTCAAAGACCACTGACTTTGTCAAGATCTGCTGGATCTTGTGGAGGGGTTGAGATCTGGTCTTGGGAAAAAGAAGGGTTCTGTAGGTGATAGTTGTAATGGGGGGAGTCTATTCAACTAATCCACCCATTCCACCCCCCACCTAAAGTAAACAACAAAATGTTGCAGCTGAAGACAGTTTTATCAAGTAGGAACATCTCTACTGACTCAGTCAATAAATCAGAGACATGAAACTACAGTACAGCCTCTCTTGTCCTATGAACTGTCTACAAAACAGCACACCAGCTCCCAAAAGGGTCTTCAAGGGTTTGGCAGCTGAAAGGAAAGAGTGGCTCCAGCCAAGTGTCTGAGATTGAATTTCTGAGGGAGAGGATAAGCATAGCTTCTGTCTCTCTCCCTCCCAAAACTGTGAACTTCAGAAGGTCAGAGGATTTAGGCTTCTCTTTGGAGTCCTAGTAGCATCTCTGAAGTAGCAGCAGGGTCTTTGTTGTGAGTAAAGACAAGCTAGATACCCTAAGAAAGAGCAGCTTCTGGGCTGCAGAAGGAGCCCAGAGAAAGGGAGGAAAGAATTAGCTGTTAAGTTACCCCTTTGCCATGTGTTCTAAGCCTTGGTTGGATTCTATGGGTGCTTGTGGAAGAGTATGCTCTGTTTGGGGAGATGTTTTGTACCAACTCTCCTTACTATACCACCTTAGTAAATGCCAGTTTCTTAAAGTTAATTGACTCTTGCTGGTTCATTGATATAAATTGATAGTTATTGGGAGAAATGGCCACTGGTAAGGACTCATCTATAAATAATTAGTCAGTAATGGACAGTGGCAGTGATTTTAGAAGTCTCCTGAAAATCACCCCCTTAACCTTCAGGTACAAAACTGAGCTGTCTTAAGAATTAACAGAAAAGTTCTAATTTGTATTGTCATTGAATTATAATCCATAAAGGATATATTGACCTCTCCTGACTTTTTACATTTATTTGCAATATTTCTGTGCCCTAGCAGATGGTTACTTTTTATAAAAGTTCCACGTTGTGCAGAGAAATCTGTGTGTGTGTATTTTCTTTTGCTGTCCCATTTAAAAGATGGCATAAATCTTTTAACTCTGGTTTCTTCAGAAAACTGTTCAATTTCTTAGTTTCCCCTTTGTTTATCTTTCTGTTAGACTTATATAAAACAGAGAGGAACTATTGTTCCCTCAGTTTTGCTTTGTGTATATCTTTGTTTTTAAAATGTGTTTCCTGTAAGCAACAGATTGCAGAGTTTTGTTTTCTTACCCATCCTGTTGCCCTTTTTCATTTTATTAGGGATTGTTTATTCTATTCACAATTAAAGTTATGAGACTTAGACTAGTATTTTCCTCTATCTAGCAATAATATTGGGTTTTTTAGTTACGGTTTTTCCTCTTCTGCTGTAAACACAGTACTATATTCTTATGGTTACTTTACTTTCATTTTTTAGGGTGGACCTCTTCCCATTGGCACTCTTCTCACTCCTGATCTCCTCCTCTCATTTATTATCCCTTTCCCTTTGGGGTTTTGCTTATCAGTTCCTTTCCATCTCTCAATTTTATCTAATTATACTTCTTCCCCCCTTTTTATTCTCTCAGTTAGTCAAGTAGATTCCCCTTTCCTCTTCTTCCCTTCAATTAATTCTGTTCATAAGGGTTTTTAAGATTTCATTGGGGTGGGGGAGCAGTTAGATGCCGTAGAGACTAGAGCACAGCCCTGGAGTCGGGAGGACCTGAGTTCAAATCTGCCCTCAGACACTTATTAGTAGTGTGGCCCTGGGCAAGTCACACTTAATCCTGATTGCCTCAACCAAAAAAGTTTTCATTTTTGTACCCCTTTCCAAAGAACAGTTCTCTCGCTCTATTCATTATCATCTTCTCTTTCTGTCTACCCTAGTCCCTCATTCTCTGATTCATGACTGCTATAATTATCTGATCTCTCTCTTTTCTCTGCATTTCTCATGTAATCAAGGTTTCCAAGGTGTCCATTTTAGGCTCTGTCCTCTGGTTGATTTCTGCCACTGCTTTGCAGAACTTTATTTCTCTGTAGGCAGTGTTACCAATTTCCGTTAATAATGCCTCAGGCCTACTTCTGAAGTGTTAGCTCCACCAAACTTCCACATCTGCCTCTGTCTGTCTGCGTATATTTAGAAAGAAGGTTCTTACTGGTCTCTCTGATGTTGCTCTGTTGTTGCCAACCTTGGCAGCTTCATTTGTTTGCTCCAGTGAGCAAAGGAAAATCCAGGGAAATTTGTATGTTCTATGTTATCAGAGACAAAGAAGCTTTCCTAGGCAGCACAGAGGAAATCATTAGTAATGGAATACAGGAAGGAAATAGGCTAAATAGGGAAGTAAATCAGTGACAAGGGGTGATAATCAGGCAGAACATGAAGAAAAGAGAAAATGGGGGTGGGGAGCGTTGAATTATAGGAATCAAAGAATCACAGTCTATCGAATTCATAAGGGGCCTCAGAGGGCATGTAATCTAACTCATACCTGAACGAGTATCCAGGATGTGGAGTGTTCAGGGGGGACTAGCACCTCTAGCATGAGGACTTCTTGAGCCCTTTTCAGGGCTGCTCATCCACCTTTGGTGTCTACTTGGCACTCGTTGGTACCTACGGCTCCAAGAAGCTGTAGCATGTTCATCAGTCACACCTCAGTAAAGCTGTCTTGACAGACAGGGTAGAGGGTAAACAATGGCCTCAAACCCACGGTTGAGTTAGGGTGGTGTCTGTGCTAAACCTGTGAAGACTTCCCCCTGGCAGAATGGGTGGATGAGAACAATTTGCTCCAATGACCGCGGAGGCAGTTGAAGCAGGCACTATAGATCACGTGGAGATTGGACAGACATCAAAGATGCCAAGGTCATCTACTGCATACCAGGCCATTGCCAGTCACTTTGACTTTTGTCTTGCCACTGGACTTTGATGATTCTAGAAAAGAGTGAGGCTGACAACTTCGTGCAACTCTGCCTCACTTAAATCCAATTCATAAGTCAAGACATCACCCTGTAATGTCATCGATCCTCTTCAAAAACAAAGGACAAACAGCAACAGTAACCTGAACAGGAATCTCCCTGACAACATCAGCAACAAGGATCATCCTGCTTCTTCTGGAAGACCTCCACCGACGGGGAGCTTACTACCTCCTGAGGCAGCCAATTTTGCCTTTGGATAGCTCTGATTATTAGGAAGGGTTTTTCCCCCACTGACATCAAACCTAAATTCCTCCTTGCTCTGCCCCTTGAGGCAGAACAGAACAAGTCTAATCAATCTTCTATACAACAGCCTTTCAGGTCTGAATGCAGCTATCATGTTCTTCTTGAGTCTTTTCTTCTCTGGGCTAAATATCCCCAGTTTCTTCAACTGATTTTCATATGTCATGAATTATTGACTACAAGGGCTACTCCATTTCTTCTAAGGGACTTTTGCCCACAGTGATCACTTGAAGTAAATTCACCCATTTCTATCCATTTGAGTTCACTGACACCTAAGATGTCAATATTTAATCTTTCCATCTCCTGTTTGACTACATTTCGCTTACCTTGGTTCATAGAACTTACATTCTAGGTTCCTATAAAATACTGATCTTTATAGCAGCAGACTTTCCTTTTGTCACCACACACATCTGCAGCCGAGCTTCCTTTCAGCTTTGGCCCGGCTACTTCATTCTTTCTGGAGCTACTTGTAGTTATCCTCTGCTCTTCCCCAGTAGTGTATTGCACACCTTCCAACCTGAGGGGTTCATCTTCCAGTGTCACCTCTTTTCTCATTTTAATACTGTCTATGGGGTTTGCTTGGCAGAGATACTGGAGTGGTTTGCCGTTTCCTTCTATGATGTTGGGGAATATTGAAGCCAAAAGGAGAAGGGGACAGTAGAGAATAAGATGGATAGACAACATCATGAAAACAAGAACTTGGACAGACTTTGAGAGACAGCAGACGATAGAAGAGCCTGATGTGCCATGTTCCATAGGGTTATGAAGAGTCAGACATGACTGAATGTTTGAAAAACAACTATAACAACTGCCTCTTTTGATGCAACTCAAGTTTACGTTCCTATTCCTGGCTGATATATCACATTGTTTGGTAATAATGAATTTGTAGTCCCTTAAAATCCGCAGATATTTTTCTTTTAAATAAAAACCTGTGGTTCAAGGATGCCTCCTCCATCTTGCACTTGTGAAACTGACTTTTTGGACCCAGTATAAGACTGTACATTTATCCTGATGATATTTCACTTTGGTAAATTGGGCCCAATGCTTTAACCTATTGAGATCTTTTTGAATACTGATTCTGATGTCCGGGGTGACATCAATAGCTCTGAACTTTCTGTCATCTAGAAATCTGATGAGCTTGCTCTCTATGCCCTTATTCTATTCACTGATAAAGAGATTAAATAGCCCTGATTAAGTACAAATCCCTGGGGCACTACACTGGAGACCTCCTTCTAAGCATCTCTTCCCCAGTTGGTCCTTTCAAAGTCAGACCCAGGTTGGACCTCAGAAACACACTCTAATTCTGTGAACTATCTGGAAGCCAATTCACATTGGGGCTCCTGACCTCTTATTAGCTCCACATCTCTTGGTTGTATTTACTTCACATAAGGACACAGTGGCAAGAAGAGACTTACAAAGGAGCTCTGCTGTCCCAAGGACATGAACGACCAGATTATCCTCTTCTGCATCAGTGCCAGAAATAGGCATAAAGATTCTCAATACAAGGGGAAGGTGGTGTAGGCCCTTTCCAGGTAAATCAGATCAATCTAGCCCCAATCAGCCAACCTTTGCTTAGCATCAACTATGAATACAGCTCTGAGCTGATTGCCAGGATCAGGAAGACCAAGGAGACAGTCCACTTCCATAGGGGTCAACACTCCATTGGAGGGCTACCACTTGGTATGCATCTGCAAATAAATACAATGTAGTCTGAGAAGTAAGAGGGCATTGATAACTTTGGGTATGATAGAAGGCTTCACCTAAGAGGTGATTCCTGCACTGAACTCTGAGGGAAGATAAAGGTCCTGAAAATGGACACAAGGAAGGAGTGTAAAGGGAAGGAAGGAAAGAAGGTACGAATGATTAAAAAAATTGAGTGCCAAGAACTGAGCAACATGCTGAGGGTGGAAAAAATAAAAGCAAAGACAATCTCTGTCCTCAAGGAGATTATGTTCTACTGGCAGAGTCAACACACATAAGGGAGTGGTGGAGAGGAGAGGAGGACACAGGATGGTCAGTGTGGCTATGGAGGGTTAGCTTGATAGCCCTTCCCCATCCCCCACCCCAGTCCAAGAACGATGGTAGAGCTGATTTGCTAACTGATTCCGGGTTCCAGAACTGGAATGGGTTCATACAATTCAGGCGCCAAAGTGATTGCGGAGCCTGGAGAAGGTGGCCAGACAGGCAGAAGCAAGGTAAAACATGATAGCTTGGGCTGTCTTAAAAAATAGTGGTCCTGTAAAGGTGGCCACTTATCTTCAGAATGAAAGTGCAGGGCAGAAATTCATCTAGCAAAGGTTCTTAATCTGAGGCCTTGGATTTTTTTTGCTTGTTTGTTGTTTGTTTTTTGGAAGCAATAAAGGTTAAGTGACTTGCTCAGGATTGCATAGCCAGTAAGTGTCTAAAGCCAGATTTAAACTCAGATCCTCATGACTTCAGGGCTGGTACTCTAGCCATTGTGCCATGTAGCTGCCCCATTTAAAATTTATTTTGGTAATTGTATTTCAGTATAATTGTTTTACTTAGCAATCCTTTAAATTTAGTGTTATTCATTTAAAAAACAATTCTGTGAAGGGGTCTACAGGCTTCACTGCCCAAGGATAGAAGAAGAGGGGGCTCATAAATTATATGAGCCATGAACTTGAAACTGATGTCCGGGTTAATAAACATTTGGCTTTTGATAGAATCTGAATGGAGCCTTCAGATGGGAGAATGTGGGGGGCTTGTTTTTATTTTTTGTACAGGTTAAGAACAAAAGCTGGCGCTGTTATGGTGCTTCAAACCCAAGGTCTCATTGGAGTCCCACTAGAGATCTGTCAGGCAGGTAATACAGGTATGATTATCTCCACCTGACAGATAAGAAAACTGCATCTCCGAGGTGTCCAATAACTCACCCAGATCACAAGTGTCTAGATTCAGCTCCGTCCACTGTGCCAGAGGCAAGGGTGGGTGTCAGTGCCTTTGTTTGGTAGAGGTCCTGATTAGTAGAAGGTAAATGTAGATTTTCCCCTGGTGGCCTCTGGTATGAGGAAATGGCCATAGAGGGAAGGAGGGCAGAAGATAAGGTTACTTGTTAAAGAAACCAGAAAGGCATGGCAACCACAGTGCTCGGTCAGCTTTGGTCAAGTGGCTGGGGCTCTCAACATGCGTAATACAATTGGAATGTTCTCTGTGTCCCTGTTGGGACTGGATTTTGCCAGACTGCTACGGCTATGGCCTGAGTTAGATGTCTAGTTGCCTCGTACAGCTGTCTCTAAAGTGGGGGCTGTGGCATGACTTCAAGTTGTGTTTTATCCTCCAATAAGAAGGCAGAAAGACGGGTGTGAACCTAACCTCCCCAAGACAGTCAATCTAAGGCTTGTCTCCAGCATAACTACACTGCCCTACTCACCCATTATCACAGACTTCCCCACTAACTACTTCCTACCTTTGGCCTCCTGTGGCTACACTGGGCATCAGCCCCAAGGGCAATTTGAACCTAAACTTGACCCAGACAGCCCCAGGAGCTGCAGAAGCAAAATTCCACCTTCTTCCTCAATACTCCCCTGCCCTGACCCCCAGGTCACTTCATGGTTGTGAAGGCTTTCTAGTCTACCACCATGGCCAGTGGGGAAGAGCTGCCTCACAGTAATAACCATCTCCACTCCCGGCATTTTTTCCAGTAGGAAAGAGATAAATGCAATATTGGTAGAGGTAGATGAGTTGTAATTTGAAACACAGCTCTCATTATATTAGCTTTCCCCTCAAAAGCTCCCTTCTTCCATGTTTCTCTGCTTCTGTCCAGTGTACCACCATTTCCCCCAGTCACCCATATTCTTGAACTCTTCCTTATCCTTGGCTCAACTGAAATGGCTTTCTTCAAGTTACTAATGATTACTTTAAAAAAAAAGGTTTTTTTAATCATCAAAAATTTGCCTTCTCTCCCTCTCTGCCTCTGTATAGTCAAGCAAACAAATTCTCCTGTTAATCATTTCCAAAAAAAAAAAGTCCCAATCTTCACTCTGGGTCTAGCACTTCTCTGTCAGGAAGTGTATTACACATTCTGTCATGAGTCTTCTGGAATTGTAGTTGGTCATTGCTTTAATCAAGGATTTAAAATTTTTTCTAGATACATATTTTTCAGATTATTGTATATTTCTTCTACATATATTTAATACAATTTTTCTAGCTCTATAAGATAATGTTTGTAACTTGATTGCTATAACACTGAATAAGCAAATTAATTGGGCCAATGTCATTTTTATTATATTGGATTGGCTTACCCATGAATAATTAATATTTCTCTAATTATTTAGGTCTGTCTTTATTTGTATAAAGAATGTTTTATGTTTTATATTTTTATAATTTTTATATATATAATTTATATGTTTTATAATTGTATTCTTATTGTTCCCGTGTGTGCCCTAACAAGTAGGCTTGTAAATATTTTCTACTTTCTATAGTTAATTTAAATGTAATCTCTCTTTCTCTATCTTCCTACTGGATTTTATTGGTAATATACATAAATGTTGATGATTTCTATGGGTTTATTTTGTGTCCTGCAAATTTGCTGGATGGTTGGTTTAATGACCTTTTGATTGCTGGCTCTGTTGACCTTTTCTCAGTTCTTATTCTTCTTAAGCTGTCTGCTGTATTTGACACTGTGTACCATCTTCTCTTTCTCCATACTTACTCTCTCATCTCTGGGTTGTTGTGATTCTGCTCTCCTGGCTTCTCTATGTGTCCTTCAATCTTCTTTGCTGGATTATCATCACATACAACACACTCCCTCAGCACATTCCCTAACTGTGAGAATCCCCTGAGGGACTGAATATATTTTTCTCTACACACTCTCATTTTCAGAACTGCTCCAGGAGATGACATTTCTTATAATCCTCTGTCATCCTTCTTCATTAGATGTTACAAATCAGCTTATATTATAAACTGGTATAGTCTTTGATCCCTGTTCTTCTCCATTAGCAAATGAGTTACTAAAGAGCTTCTGGGCTTTCTTTTTTATTGGGGCAATTGATTTACATTGGTCAAAATTCTCTATAAATGTATCTGTCCTTTATAGTCTAACTCAACTGCCATGTGGGGCACTGGCACTATTTCTTGACTCACCTTGGGGTGAGAGGGCAGGAACTCCAGATCTCCCAAATAAAACCTCAGGTGACTGTCAGTCAAGTCAGAAAGCCTCCTGGGGACACTACAAGCTTATGGTGCTCCACCCACAGAACTTTTCCTTCTCCCCATGTCTCACTTGGCGAAGGAACAGAAAGATCTGTAATGTAAAGTTTCCTTGTTCCTTCAAAAAACAGAATGCTTCTGCCTGTCTGCAAATATTTAAAGAGCTACCCCTTCCTTTGTACATGTTATAAAAGCAAATCTCCTTGGTAATAGGATTAGTAAAGGAAAGAAGAGGGAATACACATTGATTAAGCACCTACTATGTGCCAGGCATCATACTAAGTGCTTTTAATAACTATTATCTCATTTGATCCTCACAAGAATCCTGGGAGGTAGGTTCTATTTTGTTTCCCATTTGGCAGCTATGGAAACTGAGACAGACAGAGGTTAAGAAGAGGGAAAAGATGTGCTACTATTTCCTGTGTGCCCATAGGCAAGTCTCTTGGCCCCTCTGGATCCCATCTGGAAATGTTTAAAAATCTGGGGATGTTTAGCCCAGAGGAAAGGAGATCTCTGGGGCATATGGGAGGGATCTTCAAGCATTTTAAAGGCTATCCCCAGAAGGGGGATTCAACATGATCTGGTTCCATCCCAGCTGGCAGATTGAGAATCAGTGGATAGAAGTTGTGAATTAAGTTTTAATATAATGAAAAATATCCTATTTGAGCTGTCCAAAGGTCAAGTGTGCTACCCTGAGAAGTGGTGAGCACCCCATCATTGGATGTCTTCAAACAAAAGCTTGAGGAATATGTATTGGGGGAAAAGATTCTTATCCCAGTGTAGAGGAGTCGGTATTTCAGCAGTCTGGAAGCTCAGAAATCTCACAATGTAAACACAGAAAGTAATGGGTAGAAAACAAGGTGTTGAACTGCCTGTGATCAGTTGGCCACACCCACGACGAGCAAGTTTGTCCCTCATTGAATTAGGAGGGGATCCTGTCTGGACCAGTGTTAGATAAAACAGTAGGTAAACAGAACAGTGCCAGAAGTGGAGGGCTTGGGAGAATCCAGGTCAGAAGAAGCTTTGTGAAATGTCACCCCTGAGCCTCTAGCAGAGGGAAGGAGGTGGGAGGAGGAGGATTATTTCTCTTCTTCCCTCTTCCCCATCAGTTTCGCAGTCAAACTACCCTTCCTCTGGTAGGAAACACCCCAACCTCATCAGTTCAAGAGGGTCAGTTGGAGGCACAGTTGAAGCAAATGTGGGAGGGAATAGAGATCCATTCTCCAGTCAGACATGGAAAGAGAAAGGCAGTCACCTGAGAGGGGAAGGAATCCAAACTGCCCCAAAGTATCCTCAAGATGAAGATAATCATTCTCCTTCGGGAATGTAAGAGAGCCTCAGAGATACTGTGATGAGGAGGGTTTTGAGTTAAAGAAAATCAGGGGCCATACTCAGTCTAGGGAAGAGAGGGATAGTTGACATGGGGAAGATTTGCCCCAAGGCACTGACATTCAAAGGGTCAGTTTTCTTCCTAGCTGGAACTTTTGTCCTTTCTCACATCCAGGTGCTTCACTGGTGTTATTATATGGCACAACTGCCCTCAAGCTGGCCCTCTCTATGGACTTGAGAGTAAGGAGGGGAACTCTTGGATGGGCCATGATGGCCTTCTTTGAGCTAAGAGAGAGCCCACATAGGGGATGGATAAGAGGCTACTTTGAGCTGAAATGTGAAAGGGAAAAGGAACTCGCTGGGATCCTATGCACCTGCCATGGCAGATGCTAGCTTTATCATTACCACATCAGGCCATGTGGGCAAAGCCAGGAAGAGTTTTCTCTTAACCTATGTTAGCACAGGGGGCTGTAGGGACAGCCTGATGCTCAGCAGATTTTCACATTCTGGGCAGGACCAGCGGTGTTTAGCAGAATGAGCGGGGAGCCTGGAGCCAAACAGAACTATGGTATTAGAGTTTCTGCATACTTAGAGAAACGAACAACTGTGACTGGGGTAGTGGAAAAACCCCAAACCAATGACTGTTTTACTCAGCTCAGGTGGGAGCTTAGTTGAAAACAGCACTCGTCGGCTTAGCTTTCTTCCTTGTGTTGGGAGTCAAGAGAGAAAGATGAATTTTGGCAGAGAGAGAGTTTTGGCCTTCGTGAAGGGCTGGGTCAAATGAAATGTGTGACCTATGTTTGCGCTAGATTCAAGGAATGCTTCAACTTTTTAAAAAAACTTTTATTTAATCTGATTACATATTAAGGCCTTGGAAAGAAGTCAATCAATGAAGCATATAGCAGAGCCAGAATGAAAAGCAGAGCTTAAATAAGCTGGGGACTAAACCATGATCTGATTGCTGCACACACCTTTCCCCACCCTGGCTAGGGGAATCAATACCGTAGTGCATAGTGGTGGAAGCTATGGGTGGGTGGCACCCTGTTGCTTTAGTATGTAGGTTAAGTCACAGGGAGCTTGGCAGTTATTCCAAAGCATGTGAGTCTTCACTTCATTCACAGCATATACTCTGCTCCTGACTTCCAAAAGATGGTCAGATGTTGGTCACAGTGAACTCCCATGGGTCACAAGTGAGAAGCCTCCTTCCTATGGTGACCCTGATCACTAATGACCTTCCCCTTTGAGTATAAGCAAACAATAAAAGGAAAAATATCTGTCACCATCACTCTGATCAACACCTTAGTTAATCAGTGACCAAGCAGCAGCCACATATACACTCACACATTTTTTATCTTAATTTTAAAAAAGCTGTTTCAGGCCTGAGGACAAGTCTATGGCTTGTGCCTGTGCATCTGAGCTCAGCAGAGAGTAACATGAGGGCCCCAGGCTCCTTGGCAGGGCCACCAACAATAAAGGAGAGCAGGATGTTGGGGACAAATACCTTGTTCTTTTCCCTTTGGCTCAATTTCATGCTTTTTGTTTACTGGGGCTAAACAGTGCTGAGTAAAGCAGATCGGTTTGGAGGCGTGGAAGGATATAGAGGAGGAGGAGAAGGGAAGGATGACTTTGAGACACAGCACAAAGCCCATAGGAGGGCAGACCACTGAGGGGCCCACTTGTTCAGGGGGGTTTCAGCAGCTACTTTTGGAGGGGCCATTTCCCCATCACACAAAGTGTCCAAGTCTGAGGTGGAGCCAGGCCTCTGTCCGTACAGAGTTCCCAGTGGACATCTCAGGGTATACCCTCCATATGTGGATATTTGTAAACATCTACCTGGGGCATCTAAATGGGGAAGCAGATAGACCATCAGGCCTACAGTCAGGAAAACCTGAGTTCAAAACCAGACTTAGACAACATTTACTAGCTATGTGACCCTGGGCAAGTCACTTAATTGCTTCTGCCTCAGTTTCCTCAACTGTAATGGGGATAATAATAGCACCTACTTTGCAGAGTTGTTGGAAGGAACAAATGAAAGATTTGTAAGGTGATTAGTACAATGTCTGGTATATAGTAGGTGCTATATAAATGCTTGGGACAGCTAGATGGTGCCATAGTGCATAGAGTGTCAGACCTGGAGTCAGGAAGACTTATTTTCCTCAGTTCAAATCTGGCCTGAGACACTAGCTAGGTGACCCTGGGCAAGTCACTTCACCCTGTTTGCCTCTGTTTCTTCATCTGTAAAATGAGCTGGAGAAGGAAATAAAAAAACACTCTAGTATCTCTGCCAAGAAAACCTCAAATGAGGTTTTCCTCCAAACCGATCTGCTTTACTCAGCACTGTTTAGCCCCAGTAAACAAAAAACATGAAATTGAGCCAAAAGAGTCAGACATGACTGAAACAACTAAACATCAATATATAAATCTTTCTTCCTATTCCCTTCTCTCTTCTCTACTCTGAAGGAAGGCAGTGGGCCACTGCTTTATGGTCTTTACCCTCAGGAAAGATAGAGCCTCTAAACTCGAGTATTGCCTCCTTTCAAAGAGAGATATGTCCCATTCTTTGTGGGTGTTTCCAGTCTTGGGGGGAGGGTGGTCATACAATCATTGCCCTGGGGTACCACCCAATCTGAGGTAGATATGTATAACCCTCCATCTTCAATTTAATCCTGTCAGGTTAATTATTCTAAAATTGCAGCAAATGACAACATGGCATAATGTCAGAGCTATGAAGGCCCCCTGCCCCTAATGCTCCTGATTCCACTACTACTTGAACAAAAATCCCCATATCTGCCTCATACTTGGGAAGGGGTTCCAATGAGGGTAGGATCACCACTTCATAAGGCACAGAGCCTTACCCTGGGTATGGGAAATGACTATCCATAGGTACCCAACAGCTATGACACCCTCTCACCTTCAGTTTCTTTTTCTGCAAAATGGGAGGGATATTTACATGACCGACCTCACCATGTTGTTATGATGGCATTGCTGTGAGAACCTTCGAGTCTTTATAAATTTGAGCTATTATTCAGGCAGAAACAATAGCCACTGACCAGCACCTATCAGCCAGAAGGTGCTAGCTTTCGGTGCCCACCATTGGCTATCCCACCTCTAAAGTTCCTACAAATTCTTGCTTTGTGTAATTCTACTTTTTTTAAGCTCAATCATTCCCGTCTCCTTTCCCAACTATGACCCCCTTTTCAGAAGAAAATGCTCCATGGACACATGCTAGATTATAAGCCTCTGAAGGCAGAAACAGTAGTCCTTTGACCTTAGCATGGCAGCCATGGCCTAAGATTTAACTGTACTTGTGGGCAATGGCCCCCATGCTTTCATACCCATACCCATATCCACATCCCAATTTTGACCTCGGGAGCTTTTCTTAGGAGTCTTAATGACTCAGGCCCCAACATGACTGGGCATGAAGGGCTCATTGAAGAACCAACATCTCTAGATGTTCACCTGCTTCTCTTCTTCTGGGATCCACTCTCTCACCCTGTCTTGGTGCTACTTTTGCCTCCTCCCTAAATGCCCTGAATCTCCATCTAGGGCCTTGAGGGGTCCCTGCTTGCTGGGTCATTCTTCCCTCATAATCAAAGGATGAATCAATTATTCAGGAGTGAGGTCCATTTCCCTTCTGTGCCTGCTCTGTGCATTTATTTCCAGTTCACAAGTGTGGGAGGGAGAGGAGGCAAGCCACCTGGGAGCCAACTGATACATACATGGCACCAGGGGCTCAAGGAATGTTGCTGTGGAGGATGAATGCTGGGCTGCTGGTAAGAAACATAGCCCTAGACTCAGGCAACTACTAACTTGAGAGGGTGTCAAAGCCCTGTCTTGCCTGGGGCTAGTCTGAGTCAGCAGCCCTAGGTTTTACTGGCTCTATCCCTAAATTGCTCTGTGACCTTGGGTAAGTCACTTCTTCTATATGATCCTCAGTTTCCCCTTGGTAATGTAATACTTGTATTCTCTGTCCTCCTTCCCTCATAGAACTCTTTTGGACCCCTATTATGTGATGACTGCAGGGCTAGGCGATGGGAGAGGAGATAATCCAGACTGGTCCAGTCTTTCATGCTTTGTTCCATTTGAGGGTTAGGTATTTTATTTGTTTTTGTCAATTTGCTTCTTCCTGCTACCATTTCTACCATTACTCCCTTATTCTGAAGTATGGCTGTTTCATGTCCATCAGTGGCATTAAAAGCATTTTTAAATTCCACCTTCTACAAGAACCTTTGCTGATTAATTCTAACATCCCTTCCCCCCAGATTACCTCCAATTTATCCTGTAGTCTATACAAAATTGTTTACGTTTAGTTTCTTCCGTTAGACTGGGTGTCTCTGGAGCTCAGGGGCCACTTTTGCTTTTCTTTGTATTTACAGTGCTTGGCACAGTGGTTGGCACATAGCAGTTGCTTAGTAAATATTTGTTGGCTTGGTGAAGCCATAGATGATGGACTGAAGAGCTACCCTTGCCTTCAGGATTAAAAGCCCACAGCCTGTAGAGGCAAGATCTTCTGAACTTCTCCATCAGGTGAGGAACCCATACTCCAGACAGACTCCAGAAAGAGGATGCAGATACCTAACATGGTTTCCACTTGGGTAGGATTCAAGGAAGCTTTAGAATCAAAGGGGACTTAGATTTAGACAAGTGTGTTCTTTCCTTTCATAAACATATACATATGTCTGTGCTCATGTTTGGGTACATTTGTATGCATGGAAATGTGTGCATCTCTGGGTTTCTGCATGTATTTTTCTGTGTACATGTGTGTGTGAGATCAGGATACTGTATTGAAGAAAAAGCTTCCTTACTTAGGCAGGTCACTAGTTTTGTTTTAGAGCTGGAATTCTCCCAAAGTCATTAGGTCACATCTCAATGGGTTCCAAAGTGGCAACTCTGAATTTGTATGTAATGTACTGGAACCATCAGGCAATTCAGTCCAAGTCACAGCCAGGGGGTGCTTAAAGAACGTAGAAAACTGCCTATGACATAGGATAGAACATGATGAGGGATGGGGGCATAAAGTGGGAGAATTGAAGTGGGCAAAGTTTTGTCCATGACATTCAGTAATAAACTGTCTTGGGAAGAGTCCCTAAGCAAGGTTATGCTATGGTAGAAGCTGAAGTGGATGGCTCTAAGGAGTCAGCTCAGTACAATCTCTGCAGAGAACATGGGCCTCCATGTTTTTAGGGTCTATCCCCTTGTATCCCTAGAGATGATGAATTTCTTCATGTTTATGGAATAACTCAGACCTATCCTGGGTCTGCAAACAAAAGGTGCTTTTTAAATTTGCATGTGAATCTTGATTAACGTTCTGTTGTGGTTGGAGAGGTTTTGTTCTGCCTCCTCATGGAAGCTTGAGGAAGGGAAATGCTGACCTCTAGCTACCTCCTCCTCATCCCCTTCCTCACTTCTACCTTGAGTCATAGACCTGGAAAGAACAGAATTTCAGAATCACAGAATTTCACAATCATCGAATTTTTAAGTCCATCAGCGGCCACTTTGTCTAATGTACACAATCTACTTAACTGTGAACCTCAAGAGAAGAAATGTATCTTATCTCATAGAATTATAGAATCAGAGAGTTGGCAGGGGTCTCAGAGACCTCTATTTCATCCCATTCCAAAAAGGATCCCACACCATAAGATACTCTCCAAGCCTTTGACAATGTTCCAGGGACTGGTAACAAGTGTAAATAGCTTTGCTTTCCTGTATTTCTATAATGATATCTTGTCTGGTATTAGTGTACAGAATAAATGTTATTCGGTTCAGTCTTGAGTGAGGAGTGCCTATTGTACCTGGCAATTCGATCCTTAAAATACATGTGCATGTTCATAGCAGCTGCTCATATGGCATTGGCAGTAGATACAGTGACTTTCGCAGGGTCACCCAGCTAATAAGTTTCTGGGGCTGGATTTGAACTCATGAAGATGAGTCTTCCTGACACCAGGCCTGGTGTTCCATGCACTATGGCACCACCTAGCTGACCTATGTCCTTGCTAAATTTTGGCATCTGGAACCAAGCCCAATTCTCCAGAATGAAGTCTAACCAGGGAGAATAGAGAAGCCATCACCTCCTTATTCTTGGAAGCTTTATTTTTCAATGCTGCCCAAGGTTACATTTGGTTTTGGCTGCCATATTATCCTGCTGAATCATAATAAGTTTGCAGTCCATTGAAAATATAATTATTTTTCAGACAAGCTACTGTCTAACCATGTTTACTTTTTTTTAAATCAAGTGTAAGAAATTATATCTATCCCCATTTAATTTCGTCTCATTAGACCCTGCCTAGAGTCCTATGATGTTAATATATCTTTAGTTCCTGGTTATTGTCTCCTGTGTTAGCTATCCATCCAAGCTTCGTGTCATCAGAAAATTTGATGAACATGTCATCAATAGTTTTATCCAAGTCATTATCCAAACCAAGCTGATTTAGGTAGCTCTAAATAGCACAGAGTCAAACACAGATCCCTGAGGCACTCCACTAGAGATGTCCATTGAATTATTAACAGCTACTCTTCACTTTGTATTTCCCTCAGTACCCAGCACGGTATGCAGAGAAGCACATTAGGTATGGAACAATTTAAAAATATTTACTGAGGGAAAGAATATTTTGGGACATTTCATTCAACCCCTTTTACTCCTAGAGTAAATAATCCTCTTTACTCCCAAGACTACCATCTCCCTCTGCTGGGATGAATTAGTAAGGACTTTTGAGTGTCTGCTGCATTCTCAGTCTAGGGAGCTTCCTCTTACATTCAAATTGGTGGTCAAATCGGTGATCAAATCATGGGATGGCAGAACTGGGAGAGATTTTAGAACATGGAATGGAAAATATAAGAATTGAGAGGGTCCTTAGAATGGGGAACACAGAACATCAGCTTTGAGGGGGTCTTAGAACAAAGAATACCATAACTAGGACAGACTTTAGACAAGAGACTATCAGAGCTGGGAGGGAGCTTAGAACAGAGAATGTTAGAGCTGGGAGGGAGCTTAGAACAGAATATCAAAGCTGAAAGGGATCTTAGAACAAAGCATGTCAGAACTGGGAGGGAGCTTAGGACAGAGAATATTAGAGCTGGAAGGGAGCCTAGAACATTGGATGTTAGCGTTTGAAAGGATCTTAGAATAGTGAGCATCAGAGGGCAAAGAGCAGACCAAGACTAGTGTGAACCTTCCCCCTTCAGATACCACAGAGTCTTGGAGGGAGTAGAGCACACCAGTGGGAACCTTTCTTTCTTCATTTTTCCAAAACCCACTGGGCTCTTCCCATTCCACCCAAATTTCCTACAACATCCTCTTCCCGATTCCACCTTTCAGCTCAATAGCAACCTTCCCCAGGGTAGGAAACATGGAGGCCTGCTCCACTTCAGTCCTCATCATCACTTTCCATTTCTCAGTAGTCATCGATCCAAGCTCTATCAGCTGCCCTGGTTCAGAAAGCACGTGGCTTCTTACAGTGCTTGGTGAGTAGGGAGTCACAGGCTGGAGAATTCTTGGTCTACCACCAAGCCTTATCCTCTCCCCTGAAAATCAAACTCTAAGGCTCAAATGGCTTGATATCCACCTTGCTGCAGCATCATAACTCAGAGTCCTGGGACCTTCCATCATCCTTGCAGGTGTCCCACCCAGATGTGTTGTCTCCTGGTGTGTCCTTCAAAGCTATGACTGCCTTCCTTCACACTTCGTTTCTTAGTTCTTAGCATAATGCTTGGCCCATACTAAGTGCTAAACAAACACCTTTTCATTCATTCACTTACCAACTTCCCACTAGAGTGGGAAATGATATTTAAGAGCAGAACAAAGAATGTTAGAGCTGCCCAGTAGCTTCATAGACTCCTAAGATCATAGATTTAGACTTGGAAGGAGGTATATGCGGTACATTATGCAATCCCTTCCTTTTATAAATGATGAAACTAAGTCCCATAAAGGTTAAGTAACCTGCCAAAGGTCACAAAGGAGTACATGGCACAGGTAGGATTTGAACCCAGGTGCTCCAACTCAAGTCCAGTGCTCTTTTGACTGTATCATTGTGGACTTAGAAAACAGAACCAGGAAAGACCTTAGACCAGAGATCAGAGCTGGAAGGTGTCTTAGAACACACACTATAGAACTGAAGAATTGGGAGGGGCCTTAGAGATGTCTAGTTCAAATTCCTCACTTTACAGTTGGAGAAAATATGACATTGAGGTAAAGAGGAGCAAAGAGAGCATCTCAAGGTCACAGAGTGAATTAATGGCAGTATTGGGACTGAGCTCCAGTTTCCTTGGCACTACAGTCCTGGAGCATGGGGTTGGGCAGTCTTTCCCAAGATCTTACTCAAATTATTTGTTGTAAATTGCATTGGACTTGAGTGCCCTGGACCTTTGGAAAGAGGACTATTGAGACTGTCAAAGACCAAGGAGTGGAAGGAGGCACTGCCCCTACCTACTATCCCAGGCTGGGAAAAAGACCCCCAAGTCACTAAAAGAGCGCTGGGTTTAGAATTGAGTAAGAAAGTTTGACAGTAAGGAAGCCATTGAGTTAAAATGTAATGAGTAGCAATTCATAGGCAAGTAGATAGGTCTGAATGGGGGAAGTGGGAATTCATCTTCTTTTCAAGAACACAGGAAATTATTCCCCAAACTGATTCTATTCTAGCTTATAGAGATGTCCTACATACATTTTTAAAAGGCGGCAATTATATACACTGTACTTTTAGACCATGAGGCAATAAAATGAGAATTAAGTAACAATAACATCAGAAGGGCAGCTAGGTGGTGCCATGGTGCATAGAGCACCAGGCCTGAAGTCTGGAAGACTCATCTTCCTGAGTTCAAATCCAGCCTCAGACACTTATTAATTGTGTGACCTTGGGCAAGTCATTTAACCCTATTTGCCTCAGTTTCCTCATCTATAAAATGAATTGGAGAAAAAATGGAAAACCACTTTAGTATCTTTGTCAGAAAACCCCAAACAGGATCATGAAGAGTTGGGGACATGACTGAAATGACTGAAAACAACAATTATGTGCTTTGTAAGATACAAATATAAACATGAGAGAGTCCCTCAAGAAATTTACATCAAAGAAAGAGGATGCCACATGTTCACAGATAAGCACATGCAATATATATGTAAAAGAGATACACATCGATGGGGGACAGCATTAGCAAGTATGCAAATCAGTAAATATCTCTGGTAGGAAGTGGTATTTGAGTTGAGTCCTGAAGGGAGTTCCAAGAGACAGAGGAGAGGAGGGGGAGTATTCCAGGCACAGGAGACATCCTGGGCAAAGATTCAGGGGTGGTAGATGAAATGTGCTTACAGTAATAAGAAAAAAAGTGAAAGAATAAATCTATTAAAAATGCACTTAAGACTATTAGAAAGGAATGAAGTAATAATAGAAAGGGGAAAAGAGATTATGGTCATAAGACAAGAAATAAGTAGAAGAGGAAATTAATAAATAATTGCATTGATTAAAAAACCAAGATTTGTAAAAGATTAATAAAATTTATAAACCTAGAAAATTTGATTTTTAAAATAAGAAAAATGTCATAGAAAAGCAAAATGACAAGTGTTGGAGGGGATGTGAAAAAATTGGGACATTAATGTATTCTTGGTGGAGTTGTGAACTGATCCAGCCATTCTGGACAGCAATTTGGAACTATGCCCAAAGGGCAACCAAACTGTGCATATCCTTTAATCCAGCAATATAATTACTAGGTCTGCATCTCAAAGAGATTAAAGAAAAAGGAAAAGGTCCTGTATGTATAAAAATATTTATAGCAGATCTTTTTGTGGTGGCAAAGAATAAGGAAATGAAGGAATGCCCATTAATTGGGAATGGCTGAATAAGTTGTGTTATATGATTGTGATGGAATACTATTGTGCTGTAGGAAATGATGAGCCAGGATGCTTTCAGAAAAACCTGGAAACTGTCTCTGATAGAAGTCTCATTTCTAAAATATGTGGAGAAGTGAATCGAATTTATAAGAATACAAATCATTGCCCATTTGATAAATGGTCAAAGTATATGAACAGGCAGTTTTCAGATGAAGAAATTAAAGCTATCTATAGTCATATGAAAAAATGCCCCAAATCATTATTGATTAGAGAAATGAAAATTAAAACAACTCTGAGGTACCAGATTGACTAATATGTCAAAAAAAAGGGAAAAGGATAAATGTTGGAGAAGATGTGGGAAAATTGGAACACTGATGCATTGTTGGTGGAGTTGTGAACTGATCCAGCCATTCTGGAGGGCAATTTGGAACTATGCCCAAAGGCTAGAAAACTGTGCATACCCTTCGATCCAGCAATACTACTCCTCGGTCTGTATTCTAAAGAGATCATAGAAAAAGGGAAAAGGACCCACATGTATAAAAGCTAATTATAGCAGCTCTTTTTTGTGGTGGCAAAGAATTGGAAATTTAGGGGATGCTCATCAGTTGGGGAATGGCTACACAAGTTATAGTCTATGAATGTAATGGAATACCATTGCTCTATAAGAAATGATGAGCAGGCAGATTTCAGAAAAACCTGGAAAGACTCACATGAACTGATGCTGAGTGAAGTAAATAGAACCAGGAGAACATTGTACGTAGTAACAGTAACATTGTATGATGGCCAAGTTTGATAGACTTAGCTCTTCTCAGTAATACAATGATCCAAGACAATTCCAAAAGACTCATGATGGCAAATACCATCCACATCCAGAGAAAGAACTCTGGAGTCTGAATGCAGATCAAAGTGTACTATTTTCTCCCTGCTTTTGTTTCTTTTTTCTTGTGGTGTTACTCCTAAATTGAAGCCCACCATTAAGCCCACCATTTAATCCCCTTTACATTCTTGTCTTTGTCTCTGCCCTACACCCTGAAATGGCTTGAAACTGCTTAAGGCATCATTCTGGGTATTGTCCAAGGCTAGCCCCCTGACCCCCACTTCCTCATGATTCAGCATTCTGTATATTCTCTCTATATCAGCATTATGTGCAAGGATCAGTTGCTAGGGTAAGGCATGGGTTTATTTTGGGGAGGAGCCCACCTCCGGTTGCCAGGTGGCCCCACACCCTGGGTTATGGTGCAGCTATTCTGCTGGCCAAGTTAGGTCCCTCTACCCAGACCATAGCTGATCAAGTAGAGGTTACTTTCTGGAAAATTCCACCCTGAACCCTCCACCCAATTATAGGAAACTGATTATGACCTAAAAGGGCCACCCATTCTAGGAAACTGATCACCCTGTGTCACAGGATGGTCTCGCCCCTGAATCTTGCCATATTTCCAAACTAGCTCTGAGCTGCTTCCGCTTCTGCTAGTGACCCTCCCTAATTGTGTAGCTGTGGCTTTTGCCTTTATGAACATTGTAGTCCCTCAGTTTGGGGCTGCCTGATTTGAGTATACTTCGGGTATGTACTCCAGGTAGTCGTGTGCTTGGCCAACAAATCCACATCCTAGATTTACCATGGATCCAGGTCTCATCTTACTGTTATTTTCTACACAACAGTGGTTTCCCCTTTTTTTCTGATTCTTCTTTCACAACATGACCAATGTGGAAATATGTTTAATATGATTATACCTGTATAGCCTACATTAGATTGCATGCTGTCTTGGGGGCTAGGGGAAGGAAGTGGAAAACTTTGGAACTCAAAATCTTATAAAAGTGAATGTTTGAAAACTAAAAATAAATAAATAAATAAATGAAAGCTGGAAACGCTTATATGAACTGATACAAAGTGAAATGAGCAGAACCAAGAAAACGGTGTACACAGTAACAGCAACATTGTATGATGATCAACTGTGAATGACTTAGTTATTCTCAGCAATATAATGATACAATACCAAAGACTTATGATGAAAAATGCTATCTACCTCCAAGGAGAGAACAAATGGAGTTCAAATGCAGATTGAAGCACATTTTTTTAACTTTATTTTTCTTGGAGTTTATTTGGGTTTGTGTTTTCTTTTGCTACATAACTATTATGGAAATGAGTTTTGCATGGCTGCAAATGTATAATTTATATCAAAGTACTTGCCTTCTCAAGGGGAGAGAGGGGAGGGAATTTGGTCCTCAAAAATTATTAAAAAAAATGAATGCTAAAAATTGTATTTAGAAGTAATTGAGAAAAATAAAAACATTCTTTTTTTTCTTTTTGGAGGGGGAAGGCAGGGCAATTGGGGTTAAATGACTTGCCCAAGGTCACACAGCTAGTAAGTGTGTCAAGTGTATGAGGTCACATTTGAACTCAGGTCCTCCTGATTCCAGGGCTGGTGCTCTACTCACTGTGCCACCTAGCTGCCCCTAAAAATATTCTTGAAGAATAAAAGGAGAGAAAATACAAATCTTTAAAATTACCAAAAGAAGAATAGGGGTCTTAATAAACAAAAAGAGAGACCGAGAGATCCAAGCCACCTACGTGTGCCTGGAAGACCAGACAGTCAAAAGAAAATGGATCATTACTCATAGAATATAATACTCCTGAATGGACACCACAGGTTATAAGTAATTTAAATAGCCCAGTCTCCAAAGAAGATTAAGACAAGCCACACAACCTTCCTGTTCTAAATTATATTCTAGCAGAATTCATTCAAACTTTCCAAGGATTAATAATCTCTTATGGCAAGTAAAAATGTAATAAAGGTAAACTGAGGGAAGTCTTCCAGACAAGATGACAGATTATTAACAATGACACATATAACTGTTAATAAAATGGATCAGATTATCCCCCTTCAATGGGTAGTGACCTCTCAAGGATTGAAAAGACCATATGTATTGAGATCTGAAAGGAGATGGGGAAGGAGGTTGGGGCCCTAGAAAAGCCCTATGATTAGCTGCAGCTGGGAAAAAGTAGAATAGCCTTTAGGTGTGGTTGATTGTACCTTTCTCTGACAATTAAGGAATGCTAATTGCTTTGGGACTCAACTGCCTCTAGTAATCTTGGCTAGAAAGTCAGAACCACCCCCATCAGATCCTCTGATTAGCCCTTGGAGACCAAATCATCTCTGACTTTGACAAGGAGAGGGAAGGACAGAAGAGTCATTCTCTGGGCAGAGGCCCAACTCAAGCTGTTTCTCTGTTTGCAGGTAAGCAGAAGCAGGGATCCCACTTTAAACTGGTTATCAATTAAATACCCTGGGGCTAGGGGTGATGACATTCCTCATGCCTTTGGTGTGGACTGGAAGAGATCTCCTTTTGAGCTAGTTTGAGAAATGAGGTTTAACAAAAAAATGGGGAATAGGATGGCTTACAGAGTAATATTAGTTATTAAATAATATAGCATAATGTTAATTTTCCTCACCCTATATTATATAGATTTCAGAAATATAAAATTGGAGCAATATCCAATATATTTTTTGGAGGGGGGAAGGCAAGGCAATTGGGGTTAAGTGATTTGCCCAAGGTCACCCAGCTAGAAAGTGTCAAGTGTCTTAGACTGGATTTGAACTCAGGTCTTCCTGACTCTGGGGCTGGTGCTCTACTCACTGCACCACGAAGCTGCCCCCAATATATTTTTAAGAAGAAAATATGCTGTTGATTTTAAAACCAGGAATAGATAACATAAAAAAAGAAATCTAGACACCATTTCACGAATGAATGTTGACTAAAACTACTAAATGCAGTATTAGCTGATATTTATAGATTCCATGAAAGCCCAAGTAAGGGTTGAGTGGGACAATCCTGCGTCCCACTGATGGCCAGACAAGTAGGGGTTTGTGGCACAGGGACTTTCTTCAACAGAACAAGCTACAGCCTCCTAACGTGTAGATTCTTAAAATGTCCAGTCCTGGGCTTCACTGGGGGACAGAAGAATAAAGAAAACACTCTCTGCCCTTAAAGGGCTCACAGTGTAGTAGAATTATGGAATCCTAGAAAGTTAGAACCTGACTGAAACTTGGATTTCATCTTGTCTAATATTCTCATTTCATAAAAGAAACAGTTGCACAGGAAAGGCTCCTAATCATACAGACATCTTCTCACCAGTAGCAATAGATGAGGCCACTAGGAGGTGCCATAGTGCACAGAGCTCCAGGCCTAGAGTCAGGAAGACTCATCCTCCTGAGGTCAAATCTGGCCTCACACACTTCATAATTCTGTGACCTTGGGCAAGTCACTTCACCCTCTTTGCCTCAATTTCCTCATCTGCAAAAAAGAACTGGAGAATAAAATGGCAAATCATTCCAGTATCTTTGCCAAAAAACCCCAAATGGGGTCACGAAGAGTTGGAAATGACTGAAAATGACTGAACAACAAAAATACCAGCAGATATTAAATGCATCTAGGCAGAGGTTTGGTTTTCCGCTATCATTTGTATTCATGTTTATCTCTAGCTAACTTTTGGCCTCTTTATGGTTGAGGCAAAAATTCCAGTCGCCAATGCTTTGGGGCAAAGAAATGAATAGAAGATGTTACAGCTGTAGTTAATTGGCAAACACCAGAGGGGACCAGCAAGCCTTTCCATTCAATTACCTTTAGTCCTTGAAGAGGCATGTATAACCAGTAGCTTTATCATTCTGAGTATTTTGGTCTGAGATGCCTGTAGAAAATCACAGAAAGGGACCAACATTTTTAAAACATTAAAGATTTGTTAACTGGAGATATTAATAAGCTATCCTGTTTAGTTTTGCTTTTAGGTGCTAGGCAAAATGTTGTGTCACAAAATTTTATCACTATCAACCCACTGGGAAACTATAAACACTGCTTCAGTACTCCCAGCTAGTACCTAACTGGTGAAACTAGTTTTCTCTCCCTATACTATTCTTGGTAAACCTGTATATATACTTATATATGTAAATATTAGAATTGTGGGCAGATTATAGGCAGAGTCCTGTTAGAAGCTGTGGGCAAATAATGAGTCATGAGTTTGAAATCCACTTAGGATGCTCTTCTTTCATTTTTCCCTTCTTAGAAAACTATGAGCTAGGCCTTTTGGAAGTAGTAGTTTGGGAAGCCACTTAAGGCATTCCTCATTCTTCTATCTTTCTAGAATTGATGAGATGGACCCATTTACTGTGCTTAGGTTTCCTGGAATAGGATTTCACTCTAATAACTAAGTCAGAAATGAGAAATAAAATATGTAAAAATAAACGTTGCATTCCACAAGACACTTGCCTACTGTATGTCCACTCCTCTAAGCGAGAATCTTGCAAATTCTTGAGCAATTGGCATTTATATATTAGGGATGGTTTGGCTGAACAGTTACTTGAGCCAATTTCAGAAGAAGAATACTTTGAGTAGCACAAGATACTGATTTTAAAGTGGAACTTTGTACTCCACAGGAGTAATAGAGATAGGCTCAATGCTGAGACTTAAACAGAATCAAAGATGAGCAGAATATGAATTAGCATTCAGTGGAAACTAGACATAATTCCAGATGTAGAAGTGGTAATTAGTGCACAAGAAGCAAGAAAAATCAGTATCTTCAGTCTGTAATTCACAGAAAGTTTGCTGTATGTTTCTCTTGCACTCAACCCGTCTTTAGTAATGAAGTTGGGAATCTGCCACCTTCCCTGTCTGTCCTGGCTTGTTTTCTAAGTACCACTACCCCAGCCATCGGGGGAAAAAACTGCCCCCAGTCTGTGGGGAGATATCTCAAGACCCCGTCTTCCAGAAGGTCACAAATTCCTGCACTTTAACTCTTATATGATGAAGCATATATTTACTATTAGAGAATCCATTGCCTTTATCAACCAGTTAGTGACCTCTAGAATAAATTTAGAATTCTATTATATTGGGCAGCTATTATATTGGTCATTCTTGATTATATAACTTGTGATGTGTTCATTGGTGTACATTAGGATATATACATATTTGTGTGTGTGTATGTAAGTAATTCTGGGGTCATGGCTGTACAAGGAACCCAGCAAAGAGGCGGCACTATGTCTAAGAGGAACTTCTGAAACACTCGTAAACGGGAGAAAATAAGCTGCAGGCAACCAGGGGATATGAGTTACCCATTTGTCACCTGATTTCTCTAAGTATGAGCCCACTCTGTACTCGAGGGAGATTATGCCACAGATTTGGTAGAGGAGGCGGAGTGGAGGTGGGGGGAGGGGAGGGAATGTTTTATACCAACTACTTCTTTCTACAACCCCTTAGTAAATGCCCTTCTCAAAATTTTACTTAAGGTTCCCTGAGAGGAGCCAGGCAGCTGTTCTGCCTCCTGAGCTGGCTGCAGGTGCCTGGACGGGAGCTGACTGCTCGGCAGATGAGGGGGAGCGGCAGAGAGCAGCTGGGGAGGGGGGGTGGTGGTGGAATGGTGGGGGAGGCAGTCCAAGCCACGCCACTGAACCGGTCTGTCTATGCTGAGGGGCTGCGGGGCTGGAGCGTAGCGAGGCCGTGGGGGCTGAGCCGTGTCGAGCCTGGGAGCTGCTGTCATCGCAGGCCTCGGGCCCGGGCCTCACTATGCCTGGCGTGAAGCTGACTGCCCAGGCCAACTGCAAGATGGTGCTGCACACCGCCAAGAACCCCCACTGTGCCGTTAACGTGATCCTGGTGGCCAAGAAGTAGGAGCCCGGAAGGAGCTGCCCAAACCCGCACCAGACCCTCTTCATGAAATGCATCCCCCTCTTCCACGGCACCCTGGCTCTGGCCCCCGTGCTGGAGATGGCCCTCACCTTGATTGATTCATGGTGCAAAAATAATAATTATGTGATTGCCGGTTATTATCAAGCTAATGAACGTGTAAAGGATACCTGTCCAAACCAGGTTGCTAAGAAGGTAGTTTCCAGAATTGCAGAGGGCTTCAGTGACACGCACTTAGCAAGGTAGACAACATGAAGTTTACAATGGAGTGCATAGAACCCACGATTCATGTGTATGAGCACCATGAAAAGAAATGGTGGTGCAGAGATCCACACTATGATTATTGTGAAGACTGTCCGGGAGCCCAGAGGATCTCAGCATCTCTCTTGGACAGCAGGTCCTATGAAACCCTTGTGGATTTTGATAACCACCAGGATGACATCTGAAATGATTAGGTAAATGCAGAGATCAATAAGGCTGTTCTACACCTATGTTAGAGAGCGATTCCACTGACTGATTTATGGGCATTTCCACTACACTGAAGAGGAAAAAGGAAATATTTTTAAATGTAAATAGAATACTATCTCATACCTTGTGTGGAAAGGCCACAGTTTTGAGAAATGGCATGCAGTTCAAAAGAGGCTAAGTGTCTAAGTGGCTATCTTTTTAAAGCAAAGATCTCTAGAGGAGATACAACTATCCAGTCTAGCTAACCCTGTGGATTCTTTCCCAGTTTTATGTTGCTCTAACCTTCAAAATGAAAGCTATTTCTGCTTGTCCAAGATTGTTCCAATTAAACAATTTTGACTAACCTTTTATCATCTTGAGAGAATACATTTTAAGACTTATGAACTATCTGAAAACAACAAATCTTATCCTTTAATGAGTGTTTTGGGGAGTTTTATTTCTGAGTACATATTGTAAATACAATCTAAGAACCAGGTCTGAAAATCTTCTATGGCTACCTTGGTACCAAACCAACTACCCAGACAACTGTTTGTGCAAGTAGGTGTCTCTGTTAGAGCAGCCAAAGCTGTCTGGGGTTATTAGACTGTACTACTTAAAGCAATATTGTGCCCAAAAAGCCACAGTGGGAAGAAAACTGCTGTTGTCTAAGCAACATTTATAGTTGAGGGCAGAACCAAGGGCTGTATCGCAAGAGCTTGGCTCAGCGTACACACACTATCATGGTCTCAATCAACCAGAAAGCTCTCAAACCCAGAAAGAGAGGGAGGGGAAATGGGATTGTCATGTGATTCAACACAGATGCAGTCTCTGCTTTTTTGGAAAACAAGAATCATTCCTAGCTCTTGATTCACTTGTGTGATCATCCAAATAGTTCTGAAAGATGCCTTCAAAATAACTGCCATTGCTTTTGTCTTTCGAGCAAAAACTCTTCTGTTCATAAAGCTGAACAAGAGAATGAACGTATCTTTTTTATCTGTACCTTTGGTGGTTTCTAACAAAATCTTACAAAAGAGATGAGAAACTTTATAACATCGTTGCATTCGTTGTTCCTTTTTCTATTAATTATTTTGTACAGTGTTCAGTGTACTGTACCTTTCTTACTGTCTGTCTCTTTCCTCTTGCTACACTGAGAAAGCTTATAACAATTGGCCAAACCTAACAATCTTGAAAAGGGTTCACTTTATAGCATTAAGTATTTTACTCTAACCAGTAAAAATCATTTGGACCATCGTATTTAAGAAGGAGGCTTTAGTCCATGACCTCATGACCATAGATTTAGACCTACAGAGGACCTTAGGAATCTGCTAGTCCAAACCCTAATTTTTGGAAATGAGGAAACTGAGGCATAGGAAGATTAAGCTACTTTCCAAAGGTCACGTGGGTAATAAGTGGCAAACCCAGCTCCTTGGAGCCCAAATCCAATGGTCTTTCCATGCACCATGCTTTTGCAGATGATAATTACCCCTTTCTTTTCCCTTTCCTCAGCTTCCTTCTCACAGCCTTTTAGATGAAAAGATAGTTGTGGTCTAAGGGAAAGTGGGATTCCAGAGCCCGAAGACGGCTCTTGACTAACTTTGTGATCCACGGAAAGACCTTTCTGATACCCTGGCCTCATGGGAAGTCTTGGACTAGATGGCCTGAGGTCTCTTCATCTCTACCACTCTGATTTTGTGAGGTCTCTGAGATCCCTTCCAATCCAGATCCTGTGATTTTCCTAGCAAATAGCACTGGTTCTGTTCAGAATAGAGCTCTGCACATCTACAGTTGGGAAGTCTGCTGGCTTTATTGTCTGTAAAATTATTTCTATTTATTCTGTCTTCTTTCTTTTAAGGCTGCCTCAGCTATTTTCTTTTGCATAATTAACTTTGATTTGACTTAATAACTTACTTTTCAAATAGATTAATAGTATTATGAAAAACTGTCTCCAATGCAATCTTTAAATTTATTACCTATACTCTTTTGCATTGCTCTTTAAAAAACAACTTAATTTGCTTTTGAAAATAACAATCCCTCTTATTTAAGCTCATGGTCATAATCTCTTATGGCATCAGAACTGTTACTATGGTGGCTTTTTGTGACATGGGGTGAAGAAAATGAGAAAAATAGCAAAATCACATGGATCCATGGGTGGATGAAAAGATCCTCAGATATTACTCCGAAAAGGACGTAGGAAAGGGAATTAGCTTTAAAACTAAATTTCCAGTTTAGTAATTGATATTTCTTGAGGCTTTCTATCAGATCTTACTCCCTTTCAAAGCACTTCAGAATATTTCAGTAAAAACAAAGCTGGCAGAAAAAGGTGCGTATGTTACTCTTGCCAAATCCTCTATGTGTGTGTGTGTGTGTGTGTGTGTGTGTGTGTGTGTGTGTATCTTGTGTTTTGTTACCTTAACCTAACCTCATTTCCATACACTTTCAGAAGCCAAAGGATGCCTTTTTTAATCCTGAAAATTTTGACTTCTTCCTCCTTCAAACTTTGATTATTACTTTGAAATATATGTGAAATGTAATCAAGCATTATTTCTTAGAAATAGAGGTTGAGTGTTATGAAATTCTTGTTCCTTAGAACTGTGTGGTAAAAAGAAAACTCCTGGAGGGGTGCCTTTTCATTGTGCACACAGCAAAATCCTGCTATAGGTAACATCAGATGTCTGATGTTACTTACCAGTGAAATGAAATGTAGAACTATCAAGTTCTATTGCCGTAGGCACATCTGTATTTGGAGTTGTCTTTAGCTACATTCCTTCAGAAATAAAAGGGGACTGTTTTAAGCTGAGCCATGAATGATATTGGGAAATGCTTACATTTCCCTGCAAGAAACCTTGGACTTGGACTTTTGTTAACATCTTGTAAATCAAAAATGTGCTCCTCTGTACAGTAAAGTACACTACTATTTAGCAACAAGAAGCTGTGTGATAATGAATAACTTTGTTCCCCTGGGGAAAAAAAGTTACTTAAGATTGGCTGATCAAATTGCTTCTCAATAGATGGTCTGTCAAGAGGAAAGGACAACTGTGCGCTTGAGCTCATGGCATGAGAGAAAGCCATTCTATTGCTTCTCAGGGGCAGCCTAGAACCATGGGGAGGACTTACAGCCAGCCTATCTTTGGGAGCTTCATTCATTAGTGATAGTGGGAGTTGGGATAAATATATTCAGAGTTTATGTAAGCTAGTTACACAAGTTGTGTGTGTGTGTGTGTGTGTGTGTGTGTGTGTGTTTATCTAAGAGGGGGTATTCTATACCCTTATTTCAACAATTATAGTTGGTATGAGAGGCAATGTGCTTTTTAGTGGCTAGATAAAGGCCTAGCATCAGAGCAGGTAAGGTATAGATGGGTTATGCTCATCCCAGATGATAGAGTCAAGAACCAAAAGGATCTTGGCAGGCAAGATCATTAGGCTTAATCTAATGGGATGAAATTCAATAGGAATAAATGCAGTCTTGCACTTAGGCACAAAAAAATCAACCCCACAAATACAATATGAGGGAGGCATGGTTACATAAAAGTTCTTTAAAAAAAAGATCTGAAAGTTTTAGTGGACCACAAACTCAGGATGAGTCAGAAGGATGATACAGCAGGTAGAAGAACTAACATGATCTTGAGCTGAGGGCTATAGAATCCAGGACAAGGAATCTTACTTTAATAAGGAGCAAGGATGATATGCTCTGCCCTCATCAGGCTTTATCTGTAGTACTGTGTTCAGTTCTGGATGCCAGTGTTAAAAAAAAAGAAATGGATAAAGTTGAAATTGTCTAGTGGAAAGCAACCCTCATGGTAAAAGCTTTGAGTCCTCATCAAATAAGGATCAGCTGAACGAGATGAAAATATTTAGCCTGAAGAAGAGAAGGTTCAATGGAGGCAATATAGCTGTATTCAAGTATTTGAAGAGGTGTCTTGTGAATGAGCAATTCAAATTTTCTTCTTTAGCTCTAGAGGACAGAACCAGGAGCAATGGAGAGAAGCTATAAAAGTTTGATGACAGGAACTTCCTAACAGTTAGTGCTCTCTCCAAATGGAATGGGCTGCTGGAGTGGTGGTGAGCCCTCCCTTCTTGGAGGGTCTCAAGCAGAAGCTGGACAATCACTTGCTGAGTATATTATAGTGGGAATTGCTTTTATTTAGGGGTTAGACTGGATGGCTGCTGAAGTCTATTACAACTTTAAACTCTGTGATCCTCTGAAGACCTGAGTTTAAGACCTGCCCCTGACTCATACTATCTGTGTGACCCTAGGCAAATAATTTACCTTCTCAGTGTTTTAGGCAGTTCTTTAAGACTATAAATATAAGGGAAGGAGCCAGACTTCTTCAGGGAAGGTGCATTGATATAAAGAGTGTCTGCCTCTTTATGCTGAGTTCCTTACATCAATGAGATCCCAAGTGCACTCATGTATTATGTCTGTGAATGCATGCATACATATGTGTATGCAGCATATCCCAAAAGTCTTAGTACATTTTAGCTTTAATAACTTCAGAAGTATATGTGCAATTCATTATTAGAATCCATTTAAATTTACTTCTCCATTTCACTGTGAATACGTTAGCATGCTAAGAAGTTGCAATAGGATTTAAGAAGTGAAAAGAGAACTATCAGCTATTGGCACTGTCCAAACTACTACTCTATTAGCATATCACACCCTTAAAAAAACATAATAGGGGGGTGGAGCCAAGATGGCAGCAGGAAAGCAGGACTTGCTTAAGCTCCCCCCCAAATCCCTCTAAACACCTGTAAAAAATGGCTCTGAACAAATTCTAGAGCTGCAGAACCCATGAAATAGCAGAGGGAAACAGATCTCCAGCCCAGGAGAACCTGGATAGTCATCAGGAAGGGTCTATCACACAGTGCTGAGAGTGGAGGGCAGCCCTGCATGGGCCATGCCAGGATAGACCAGACCTGGGGTCAGACAGCCGGAAGAGACCTTGGGGCCATGAAACAGTGAGCTGTGGCAGTTACCAGACTTCTCAACCCACAAACACCAAAGAGCAGGTTAGGGGGAAACTGCGGGATCAAGTTCAGGGTGGTCTGGCCACCACCTCTGGGGGTGGAAGAGGTTGTGCAGTGGTGGTGGTAGCAGCAGCAGGACGTTCCTGAGGCTGCCTCAAGAGAGCCAGCATCAGTGGCTTCCTGAGTCCCTGGCTCACACAGTGGGAGGAAGCTAGCAGCCGATCAGAGCAGGAATGTAAGGAGTGCTTTGTGGGCACAAAGGCAGATTCTCTTGCTGTGCCCTGCTTGGATCTGAATTGTGGTCCTGGCTGGCAGTTCTTGGGGGAGGAGGAGCACTGCTGGGACAGAGCCTGGGGTGATGGTGGAGTAGAAGTAGCTCCGAAAACAGCAGTGCTTGGACCCTAAAGCTTGGGACAAAGTACTCTCTACTCTACAAGCAGTCATATCCTGGCAAAAAGCTCAAGGGTCAAGTAGTTGGCTGGGAACATGAACAGGCAGTGAAAACAAACTCAGACTCAAACTCAAATTCTAGATTTCTTTTTTGGTGACAAAGAAGATCAAATCATACAGCCAGAAGAAGTCGACAAAGTCAAAGAGCCTACATCAAAAGCCTCCAAGAAAGATATGAATTGGGCTCAGGCCATGGAAGAGCTCAAAAAGCATTTGGAAAAGCAAGTAAGAAAAATAGAGGAAAAATTGGGAAGAGAAATGAGAGAGATGAAAGAAAACCATGAAAAACAAGTCAATGGCTTGCTAAAGGAGACCCAAAAAATACTGAAGAAAATAACACCTTAAAGAATAGACTAACCCAAATGTCAAAAGAGCTTCAAAAAGCCAATGAGGAGAGGAGTGCCTTGAAAGGCAGAATTAGCCAAATGGAAAAGGAGGTCCAAAAGACCACTGAAGAAAATACCACATTAAAAATTAGATTGGAGCAAGTGGAAGCTAGTGACTTTATGAGAAACCAAGATATTATAAAACAGAATCAAAGGAATGAAAAAATGGAAGACAATGTGAAATATCTCATTGGAAAAACTGCTGACCTGGAGAATAGATCCAGGAGAGATCATTTAAAAATTATTTGACTACCTGAAAGCCATGAGCAAAAAAAGAGTCTAGGCATCATCTTTCATGAAATTATCGAGGAAAATTGCCCTGATATTCTAGAACCAGAGGATAAAATAGAAATTGAAAGAATTCACCAATCACCTCTTGAAAATGATCTCTAAAAGAAAACTCCTAGGAACATTGTTGCCAAATTCCAGAGCTCCCAGGTCAAGGAGAATATACTGCAAGCAGCCAGAAAGAAACAATTTGAATACTGTGGAAACACAATCAGGATAACACAAGATCTAGCAGCTTCTACATTGAGGGATCGAAGGGCTTGGAATAAGATATTCCAGAGGTCAAAGGAGCTAGGATTAAAACCAAGAATCACCTACCCAGCAAAACTGAGCATAATGCTCCAAGGCAAAATATGGGCTTTCAATAAAATAGAGGTCTTTCAAGCTTTCTCAATGAAAAGACCAGAGCTGAATAGAAAATTTGACTTTCAAAATACAAGAATCAAGAGAAGCATGAAAAGGTAAACAAGAAAGAGAATTCATAAGGGACTTACTAAAGTTAAACTGTTATGTTTACATTCCTACAGGAAAGATGATATGTATAATTCAGGAGACCTTTCCCAGTATTAGGGGAGTTGAAGGGAATATAGACAGAGGGCACAGGATGAGTTGAATATAAAGGGATGATATCTAAAAAATTGAAATAAATTTAAGGGTTGAGAGAGGAATATATTGACAGAGGGAGAAAGGGGGAGATAGAATGGGGTAAATTATCTCACATAAAAGTGGCAAGAAAAAGCAGTTCTGTTGGAAGGGAAGAGGGGGCAGGTGAGGTGGAATAAGAGAATCTTACTCTCATCGGATTCAACTTGAGGAGGGAATAACATACACGCTCAATTGGGTATCCTACTTCACAGGAAAGTAAGGGGAAGGGGATAAAAAAGGGGGGATGATAGAAGGGAGGGCAGATAGAGGGAGGAGGTAATCAAAAGCAAACACATTTGAAAAGGGACAGGGTCAACGGAGAAAATTGAATAAAGGGGGACAGGATAGGATAGAAGGAAATATAGTTAGCCTTTCACAACATGAGCATTGTGGAAGTGTTTTGCATAATGATACATGTGTGATCTATATTGAATTGCTTGCCTTCCTAGGGAGGGTGGGTGGGAAGGGAAGAGGGGAGAGAATTTGGAACTCAAAGTTTTAAAAGCAGATGCTTAAAAAATTAAAAAAAATTTTGCATGCAGCTGGGAAACAAGATATATAGGGAATGGGGCATTGAAATCTATCCTGCCCTACAGGAAAGTAAGGGGAAAGAGGATGGGGGTGGGGGAGAATTGGGTGATAGAGGGGAGGGCTGACTGGGGAATGAGGCAATCAGAATATATGCCATCTTGCAATGGTGGGGGGAGGGTAGAAATGGGGAGAAAATTTGTAACTCAAAATCTTGTGGAAATCAATGTTGAAAACTAAAATATTAAATAAAATAGATGCAGAAAAAATAAAAATTAAAAAAAACACTAAGCAGATATAAATCTGGCCTCAGTTTGGGTTCTGTGTGGAATGTGAATGATAAATCATTATAGAGAATCCTCCATATTACAGTGTAAGCCCAGCACGTATACATCAGGCTGTCCTCTGCACAAGCCCCTTCCTCCTTTTCCAAACATTTGGACTCTCCTGCTTGGAGACTGTTAGGCTCTGACCAAAAGACAGGATACATTCCTGAGACAAAAGACAGGAAACATTCCTGACACTGCCTTCTAAGAACCTAGCCAGTTCTTGGGAAGGAGGGGGAGGTGGCTCCCCTCTCTGGTGGGAAAAACTTTCTTTGTTCAGGGTCTTGTAAAAGTCACCATGCAGGTGAATCATACTGGAATCTCACCCATGGGGAAGATGCTTTGCCTGGGACGTTTTCCCTGTTCAGAATGCCAAGGAAGCTGTAATGAGGGATTCCCTAGCTTGAAGAAACCTTGGGTGGCGGTGTTCTTCTGAACAGGTGATGCCTCTGTGTGTCTGTGTCTCTGTCTTTGTCACCATGTTAACTGTGTTTGTTAGGAATTGTTGATTAATGTGGTTGTGGGTTCAATATAGCATTTCCCTGTCTTTCAATAAAAAACTTTATTCTGTTGGGAGTGTGTCTTATTGCCAGCACAAATCAGAATCCAAGCCTAACCTAACTTAATTGAACAGAATGCTAGAGTATTTTTGTATTTTATCCAGTTTTGTGTGGCTAACATTTATGAGCTACCCTCCCCCAAAACTCCAAAGAAAACATAAAACAGTTCCCTCATCTTCTTCAGCTTCTAAAGATATTTAAAACAAGCTACTTCAAAAAATTTCCAAGCTACTTAACTTTTTTCTTTTTTTCTTTTTTACACTACTGACAAAATGTTTTTAGGATAAAGGTATAGACACATGTGCATATGCATCTTGCATATTGCTTATATTATGTGTGAAATGACTACATTTTATATATATATAATCAACCAGTCAATTGACGAGCACTTCCTATGTGCCTGGTACTGGGCTAGGAACTGAGCATACAAAGACCAAAGCAAAATAGTCACTGCTCTCAAGGAGACTACATTAAGGTCAATGAAGCCCTTATACATTCCAGCAAAATTCTGTGGTCTCCTAGCCATGAGAATTAAACAATGATTTAGAGTCTCAGATTAATTGAAATATTGTAATTAATTATTCTTTGGATGTCTAACAGAATTCACTTTTAAATCCTCCAAGAGTAATATCTATAGCAGATTTATGGCTCATTTATGGCCAGTTCAATTTGTTTTACTTAAATTTGGTTAAGTCCTCTATTTCTTGGCAAGTCATTCTGGGAATTTTATATTTTTATAATTATTTGTCTATTTTATTTAAGTTATTGGTTTTATTAGCACAAACTTGTATGAAAAAGTTTCTAATGATTTCCTTCATTTCTTCCTTCTTTTTTGTGAATTCAATTTTTTAATTCTTTCAAGAAATATATTGGTTTTTTTCTTTCTTTTTTAATTAAATCAGCCAATGATTTATCTATTTTAAGAAAACACCTTCTATTTTAATAAATTAATTAAATAGTTCTTTTGCTTTCAATTTGTCGATCTCTGTTGATCTTAAAGATATCAGATTTGATGTTTTGTTGGGGATTTTTTAATTTGCTCATTTTTTCATTTTTTAGTTGCATGAACATCCTTATTTCTTAATCTGTTCTTTCACTCTTTTGTTGATTAAAAAGTCTTTAAAATATAATGTCCCCCCAAGGATCGCTTTGACCAAATTCCACAAATTTTAACTTATTGTTTCATTGTGGTCATTATCTTTTTTAAAATAATATTTTGTTTTCCCCCCAATTGCATGTTTAACATTCATTTAAAACATTTTTGAGTTCCAAATTTTCTATCTCCCTCTTTCCTCTCCCCCTCCCTAAAAAGGTAAGAATTGGAAATAGGTTATATATGTGCAGTCATTTCAAACATATTTCTATATTAGTCATGTTGTGAAAGAAGAAACAGACCAAAAGAAAATAACCACAAAAAAGATAAAGTGAAAATAGTATGCCTCAATCTGCATTCAGACTCCACTGTTTTTTCTCTGAATGTGGATAGCATTTTCCATCACATGTCCTTTGGGAGTGCCTTGGATCATTTTATTGCTGAGAAGAGCTAAGCTATACTTGATCATTGCACAATGCTGCTGGTACTATGTACAATGTTCTCCTGGTTCTGTTTATCTCACTTTGCATCAGTTCATTTAACTCTTTCTGAAATCCACATGCCCGTCATTTCTTATGTATTCCATTATTTCTTATTAGTATTCCATCACAATCATATGCCACAACTTGTTCAACCAATCCACAATTGATGGACATTCCCTCAATTTCCAATTCTTTGCCACCACAAAAAGAGTTGCTATAAATATTCTTGTACATGTGGGTCCTTTCCGTTTTTTATGATTTCTTTGGGATACAGACCTAGTAGTGGTATTTCTGGATCAAAAGGTGTGCATAGTTTGATTGTCCTTCAGATATAGTTCCATATTACTCTCCAGAATTGTTGGATCAGTTCACAACTTCACCAACAGTACATTAATGCCCCAATTTTCTCATATCCTCTCCAGCATTTATCATTTTCCTTTTCATATTAGCCAATCTGATAGGTGTGAGGTAGTACCTCAGAGTTGTTTTAATTTACCTTTCTCTAATCAATAGTGATTTAGAGTATTTTTTCATATGATTATAGATACCTTTGATTTCTTCATCTGAAAATTGCTTGTCCATATCCTTTGACTATCAATTGGGGAATGACTTGTATTCTTATAAATTTGACTCAGTTCTGTATCTATTTGAAAGAAGAGTCCTTTACCAGAGACACTTGCTATAAAATTTTTTTTCTGTCTTCCTTCTAACCTTGGTTGCATTGGTTTTGTTTGTGGGAAGACTTTTAAATTTAATATAATCAAAATTGTCCACTTTACATCTTGTAACGTTCTCTATCTCTTGTTTGATAAAAAAAATTTCCCCTTCTCCATAGATCTGAAAGATGAACTATTCTTTGCTCTCCTAATTTGCTTATGTCTTATGTCTAAATCATGTACCCATTTTGATGTGGTCATTGTCTTTAATGAAATCATCTATTATTTCAATGATTTGTTCTTTGACCCATCAATTCTTTAAGATTGAACTATTTAGTCTCCACTTCTATTTTAATTGTTTCCTTAGTGTCTCTTTATTGAACATGATTTTTTATTGAATTTTGGTCCATAAAAGATGTGTTTAATAGTTCTGCTGGCCTCCATTTGTTTGTGAAGATTTCATGCCCCAATTCATAAGTAGTTTTTGTAAAATCACCATTCATACTTGAGAAAAATAAATATTCCTTTCTCTTCTCATTCAATAATCACCAGAAGTCTGTTACATATAGCTTTTTCTAAAATTCTTTTTAGGATCTTAACATCTTTCTTGTCAATTGTTTTCATTAGATCTGAAAGAGGTACATTGACATCCTCCACTGTTATAGTTTTGCATTCTACTTCTCCCAATAATTCACTTAGCTTTTCTTTTAAGTATTTAGATGCTATACTGTGCCGTATGTGTTAAGAATTAACGTTAATTCATTGTCTTTGGTACCTTTTAGCATAATGTAGTTTCCTTGTTTATCTCTCTCAATCAAGTTTATTTTTCCAATGCCTTGTCTATGATCATGATTGGTGGCCACCTGAACTTTTTATTTCAACTAAAGCATATAGATTTTTATCTAGCTCCTCATTTTGACCCTGTTTATGTTCATGTTTCAACCATGTTTCTTGTAAGCAATGTAATATTGTACTCTACTAATCCAATCTGTTATTCTCTTTCATTTTATTGGTGAATTCATGCCATTAAATTCATAGTTGTGATTGTTAATTGCATATTTCTCTCCATCATATTGTATTATACTTTTTTCTCCATTTGCTTCCTACTTTCTCTTTGCAAAGCAGAGATTGGTGAGCAAGGAGTGTACTCATTGCCAGTGCTTAATGTTTGATACAATCTGCTTCTGCTCCCTTATATCTCTTCTCTTTTCCTGCCTAGATCCCAGTCACAAATTCTTACCTTTTATTTCCTTTTAAATACATCTTTCTGATCTATCTTCCATTGTTAGAGTTGGTTTTGTTTATGATCAATCCTTCCCTGAATCTACCCTTCCTCTTAGTCTTCTCTCTACACTCCCACCTGTTTCACTGTTGAGTAAAATATATTTCTGCACCCAATTGTCTGTGTGTACATTTTACCCTACTTGTTCAGTTTAGTTGAAAGTTAGGGTTAAATATTTCCTATTTCCCTCCTTGTATGAACAGTCTTCTACTCATGCACTCCAGTTAAATGAGACTATTATCCCCCAGTCTGTCTGCTCCCTTGTCCTATAATATATTCCTTCCACCTTCCCTTCTTCTTTTAAGATTATCAAAGCATAACAAAACAACTCCCAGCCCTTCTGTCTTTACTCCTTCTGTGACTACTGGTGAAATAATGTTTCTGAGGCAACCCTTGTATCTTCTCATATTAGGATGGAAAAACTTCATCTTTGCTTAATTACTTGCAAACGCTTGCTTTTATTTACTTTTTTACTTTTTCCTCTTGATTTCAGTGTTTGTATTTCAAAGCTTCTAGTTAACTCATCTATTTTCATTAGAAATGCCTGAAAGTCCTGCATTTCCACCACCCCCACCACCCCAAAGAATTATACTCAATTTTGCTGTGTAAGTTGTTCTTAGCTAAGATCTATATCTTCTGCTTTTTTAAATATAGTATCTCAAGGTCTTCATTTATTTATTGTGGTAGCTGCTAAATATTTATTGTATTGGCTTCTCAGTACTTGAATTCTTTCTGGCTGCTTAAAATGTTTTTCTTGGATCTGGAAGCAAGTGATTTTTGCTATAATGTTTCTAGGAGTCTTCATTTTGGGATTTCTTTCAGGGAAATTGGTAAATTCTTTCTATTTTCACTTTATCATCTGATTCTAAGAGATCTCAGCAGTTTTCATTCGTGATTTCTTGAAATATGATGTTTGGGATTTTTTGCTAGTTATGGTTTTCAGGTAGCAGTCATTCTTACATGATCTCTCCTTGATCTATTTTTCAGTTCTATCTTTAAAAATATGAGAACTCATAATTTCTTCTATTTTTCGGACTTTTCCCACATATACATATGTATGTGTGTATGTATGTATGTATGTATGTGTATATGTGTGTGTATATCTTTGAATCATTAACTTCTGCTGGTCTATTATAATTTTTAAGTAGTCTGTCATGTACATAAGGTTTGTACTTCTTGTGACAAGGTGTTTAAGCTCCTTCTAAAACTTTCTTCCTTACCTCTCATTTCTTTTCCAATTTTTTCTCTAGTGCTCTAATTTCATTAATAAAATAATCTAAAACTCTTAAAATTTTTTGCTGTATTTCTTTCAGCACTTTTAGTTGAATTTTTGTCCAAGTTATGTTTTTCTTTTAGGCTTTACTTTGAAGACAGTTTTGTGTCCTGTATCCTGAATCACCATAATAGCTCTTTCTTTGTTTACTCATTCTTCTAGCCTTCCTTCCCAAATTGGGACTTTGTGTTAGGGCCAGACACCACAAAATTCCAAAGGAGACATGTGAATATGATTTGGTGCTCTTTTGTATTCTTTTCTGTCTTGAAACTCTGGATATTAAATACTTTGTTTTTCAAAGATCTCAGACTGGGAACCTTAAGCTTTTAGTAAATCAAAAGCTGTCTGATCCAGAGTGCTGCCCTCCTGGTATGAGCTTTGCAAGTTTCTTACCCTGGTTTGGGTCCGAAAATTGAGAAGAGCCAGGAGCAAAATGTATACAATTACAACAGTATTATAAGGACAAATAACTATGAAAGACTTAGGAACTCTGATCAACACAATGACCAACCACAATTCCAGAGGACTCATGATGTAACATGCTTGCCACCTCCAGGTAGAGAAAGGTATTGAGCCAGAGTGCAGAGTAAATTATGTATATGTATGTATATGTGTACATACATGCATTGCATGTATACACATGTATGTATGTGCACTCATATATATGTATGTATAAAACACATTCCAGTGAGGAAATTTATTTTACTTAACTATGTATGTTTGTAGAATATTTTACTTTTCACTCTTTTCCCATGGAAGAGGAGGGGTGAGAAGAGAGGATAAAGTGGGAGGGAGAGAATTTGTTTCTGAAAATAAAATAAAACAAATTTTTAAAAAGAGAGACTATTTGTAACTTTGGAGAGAGAAGTTTTGGTTGGGTGATAAGATCCCTAACTAGACTGCAGATGCTTAAGAAGTGAGTGAAAGTCAAGGAAATGGAAGTACTGAGTACAGATTTTTTCAAGGAGTTTGGGTGAAAGAGTAAGGAGGGATATAGGATGATAATTAATCAAAATGATGGTATTTAGTGAAGGATTTTTAAGGATGAGCAAACAGGCATGTTTGTAAACCATCAAGAAAGAGCTGGTAGGTAGAGAGAGATGGAGAAGGGATGATAATGAGCGTGCTCTGCTCACATTAAATCATTAGGCTGATCTTATGAAGGGCCATTGTAATCCTGAAGGATTACTCAATCAACATTCATTGTGTCAACTGCATTGTAGGCACTATGCTAGGCAGTGGAAACTAAAAGGCAAAAGTGAAATATGTGAGTTTATAGCCCAACAGGTGCAGATGGTAGGTAAATACATCATGATATATAAAATAACTACTATATAATTGTGAGGAAGGCATTGAAAGCTAAAGTATGGGAAAAACCTGGCATAGAAATTATCTTTTAGGTGAACCTTGAAAGAAACTTGGGGTTCTCCGAGTAGGAGATGAGGAGGAAGAGCATGCCAGGCACGGGGGACAGCCAATAAAAAGTTAGTATGAATTAGGCTTCAAAGAAAGGTTATTACTGTGTTTTTAAGGGTATTAAATTGTCCAATGAGAATTTATGTTTAATCCTTACCCAAGTTGTTGTTGGAATTTATGGGGTGGGTAAACTACATGATCAAACCTGCACTTTGGGAAAATAACTTTGTCAGCTACATGGAAAATGCATTAGAGTGAGAAGACATTTGATTTGGGGAAGCTTGCTAGGACAGTTTTGTAATAGTCCAGGTGAGAAATGATGAGGACCCAGACTCGGATGGAGGCTGGAGGAGCCCTTACCACTTCTCCTGATGATGTCATCATTTTATTTCCGTCTGGTTTTGCTTTAACACGTAATGAAAATACTGTTGTTTGCAATGTGTAAATTCAAGGTGGAGCTTGCTAAAGAAAACAAGAAGGAATTAGGAGTTAGAACAATAAGGGAAGAGCTTATGACCACTGGAACTAGTTGGTGGACTTTCTTGGGATTGTGAGTTTAATCTGTTTATTATCTATGATTTGATTCCAGTAAAAGTGTCAATTGCGACAAATCACCAACTTATCATGTAAGCGAATGTTAACAGGCTTCAGAACCTGATGAGAAGATGTCAGTTGTGATGGCAGCTGTGCCTTTGCCTATAGCCTATCAAATGTCAATGTCTCTGAGGAGACCAAGAGAGGCCTGTCGTTACCCTTCTTGCTCAGTTGTCTCACTCTTCGTGACCCATTTGGGGCTTTCTTGGCAAAGCTATGGGACTGGTTTTCCATGTGCTTCTCCAGGCCATTTTACAGATGAGGAACTGAAGTAAACAGGGTTAAGTTACTTGCCCACACAGCTAATAAACGTCTGAGATCAGATTTGAACTCATGAACATGGGACTTTCTGATTCCAAGCCCAGTGCTCTAACCATTGTACCCCCCAGCTTCCCCAAGACAAACCTACTTCTCCATTCTATGAAGGAACTCTATAATGGATACCAATTCCATTCATCAGAGATCTTTTATCAGACACAGGCCACAGGACTGATGGCACATCAGACCTTGAAGGAAGCCCCTACTTATCTTTTGTCCGCTTAGTTTTTTGGGTTCAGGGACTTGTTGGGGATAGTGTAGAGAGGATTCTTGACCAGGTTCTGATTCAACCAGAAACCTCTAAGGCCCCTTCCAATGGTGATACTTCATGATTTTCTAAGTTTGAAAAGTACTTTATAAATATTATCCCATGTGCCCTACAAGAAAGGAAGGGAAAAGGGGATAAGAGGGAAGGGGGGTGATAGAGGGGAGGGCTGACTGGGGAACAGGGCAACCAGAATATAAGCCATCTTGGAGTGGGGGGGAGGGTAGAAATGGGGAGAAAATTTGTAATTCAAACTGTTGTGAAAATCAATGCTGAAAACCAAATATGTTAAATAAATAAATTTAAATTTAAAAAAAAAATATTATCCCATGTGATCATCATACAACCCTGGGCTAGCTAGTAAATGTCTGAGGCCAGATTTGAACTCAGGGCTTCCTGGTCCCAGGTCCAATGCTCTATCCAGTATGCCTCCTATCTGCTTACAAAATGATTTGGATCTGTGTTTCTGAATGTAAGCACATGTGCCTGGATGTATTATGTACCACACCGTATGTAAATGGATTGTGAGAATGCATTGGGTTTGAGCCAGAGCTTTCCTCTTCTATTAAGTTGGCACATTTGTGTTACATTTAAAACTAAGAGAAACTGTATATTGCCTTCAATAAATCAGGAAAAGGGGGCAGGCAGAGCCAAGATGGCAGCTGGAAAGCAGGGACTTGCGTGAGCTCCCCCCCATGTCCCTCCAAAAACCTATAAAAATGGCTCTGAACAAATTCTAGAGCTGCAGAACCCACAGAATAGCAGAGGGAAGCAGGCCTCCAGCCCAAGACAGCCTGGATCGTCGCTGGGTAAGGTCTATCCCATGAAGCTGGGAGTAGAGCCCAGTGTGGGCTGTGCCCGGACCAACCAGACCAGGAGCTGGGCAGAACAGGACCTAGCACCCTGAATGAGTGAGCTGAGGCAGTTACCAGACTTCTCAACCCACAAACACCAAAGACAACAGAGAAGGTTAGTGGGAAAAGCTGCTGGGACAGAGTGAAAGGAGTTCATGGTTCAGTCACTGCCCTGGGGGCAGCGGAGGTGGTGCAGCTCTGAGGACAGAACTACAGCTGCAGTTGCTTCCAGCCCCAGGTCCACCTGTTAGGAGGAATTAAGTGGCGGATCAGAGCAGGAGTGCAGAGCCTGCTTAAGATCTGAGTTGCAGTCTGGGTTGGCAGTTCTTGGGGTAGGAGGAGTGCTGGTGTGGCAGAGCTTGCTGTGTAGAAATAGCTCCAAAAACAACAGTGCAATCCCCCAAGCTTGGGACAAAGTACTCTTTACTTTACAAGCAGTCATACCCTGACAAAAAACTCAAGGGTCACGTAGTTGGCTGGGAACATGGCCAGGCAGTGGAAACGGACTCAGATTCAGACTCTGGAAACTTTTTTTGGTGACAAAGAAGACCAAAACATACAACCAGAAGAAGTCAACAAAGTCAAAGAGCTTACATCAAAAGCCTCCAAGAAAAACATGAACTGGTCTCAGGCCATGGAAGAGCACAAAAAAGGATTTGGAAAAGCAAGTTAGAGAAGTAGAGGAAAAATTGGGAAGAGAAATGAGAAGGATGCAAGAAAACCATGAAAAACAAGTCAACAACTTGCCAAAGGAGACCCAACAAAATACTGAAGAAAATAACACCTTAAAAATAGACTAACTCAAATGGCAAAAGAGCTCCAAAAAGCCAAAGAGGAGAAAAATGCCTTCAAAGGCAGAATTAGCCAAATGGAAAACGAGGTCCAAAAGACCACTGAAGAAAATACTACCTTAAAAATTAGATTGGAGCAAGTGGAAGCTCGTGACTTTATGAGAAATCAAGATATTATAAAACAGAACCAAAGGAATGAAAAAATGGAAAACAATGTGAGGGACAGGGTCAAGGGAGAAAACTGAATAAAGGGGGATAGGATAGGAAGGAGCAAAATATAGTTAGTCTTTCACAACATGAGTATTGTGGAAAGGTTTTGCATGATGATACACATGGGGCCTATGCTGAATTGCTTACCTTCTTAGGGAGGGTGGGTGGGGAGGGAAAAGGGGAGAGACTTTGGAACTCAAAGTTTTAAAAGCAGATGTTCAAAAAAAAGTTTTTGCCTGCAACTAGGAAGTAAGATATACAGTCAGTGGAGCATGAAAATTTATCTTGCCCTACAAGAAAGTAAGGGAAAAGGGGATGGGGGGAGTGGGGTGACAGAAGGGAGGGTTCACTGGGGAATGGGGCAACCAGAATATATGCCATCTTGGAGTGGGGGGAGGGTAGAAATGGGGAGAAAATTTGAAATTCAAACTCTTGTGAAAATTAATGCTGAAAACTAAAAATATTAAATAAATAAAAAATGATTTTAAAAAAGTAAATAAATCAGGAAAAAACATCCTCCCTGTCACGACTGTTTGAAATTAAAGTGGGCTGCCTAAAGGGGGGACAAGCCCATTACATTCTTTCCTAGAGGTTTCCAAGGAGCAGCTTTAAGGTATCTAGCTCCAAGGTATCTTTCCAAGGGATTACCCATTCCTCTCCTCACTCTCTCTACGCTGCAGCCAGGGTGGCCCATTTGCTGTTCTCTTTACGGGACATTCCAATCCCCCTCACCCCTACCCCAAGTCTTTGCAAAAGCCTGACACTTGTGCCTGGAATGCCTGTCTGCCCACCTCTACTTATTGGAATGCCTCCTCAATAAAGATACTGATTATCTTAGAGGGTGTGGGCTTTAAGCCATGGAACACTAATTCAACTCATATTATCTCTCTTCTGTTAATTATTTGTTTCCTTCAAATGTCACTTTCCCTTCTATCTTTTGATGATCCCCTCTTTGTTTTTTTTTTATCCCACAGGTAAATCTTATCTTTGGAAACAATAACCAGTAATTATGAAAGAATTGACTTCATAAATTAAACTTTGCTTCATAATTTTACTTATTTAACTTTTTGACTTTCTGTTGTTTTGGGCATTTGCAAGTCAAATGTAATAGGAGTCTGGTGCATAGACAGACTATTAATGGTTCAGGTGGTGTCTCTACATGTTGAATGCTGGAGATATGGTTTGTAGGAGAATCATGAAATATAAGCAAACTACCTTGGAGAGATTAGAATATATGGAGATGCTCTATAACTGGTTTTGGTTGGCTAATCCCATGGTTTACAGAAGCCTTTTTCTATTGGCTGCATAGCCAGAACTGTGGGCATCTTGAAAAAGTTCTATCAGCTTTGGTGAATTGTTCTTTGCCACTCTACATCTTTGTCTTCAGCTGGACTCTGGTGCTATGATGGCATCTGGTGAGAGAACATGCTAAAAGAATAGCTATGGACTCCAACCTCATCCCCCCTATAAGCCATATGGCTCCTCAGAAATAGTCTTTTTAAACTTTTCATTAATTCTTTTCCATTCTAGATACAGGGAGTGGAGTCTCTGACTTTGGTAGTTTCAGAGGCTTGGGAGAGTGAGTCATAGGAACCAGGTGCCGTCTCCAGTTGTCTTGATCTGTGTCTTGCCACTGGACCCAGATGGCTCCAGAGGAGAAAGTGAGGCTGGTGACTTTGCACAGCCCTGCTTCACTTCAATCCAATTCACTTGCAAGTCAAAACATCGCCTTCCTGATGTCATTGAGAACCAAGGACAAACAACAACATGGGAATCCAGGCTGGGTTTCAATGACAACATGACATCAATTACCTGAGGAGCAAGGAACAAGAAGTGATCTTTAGGAATGACCTTAAGAACCCCAGCCCAGCAGAAGGATTTATCTGGCAGTGATGCAACCTTTGAACATGGTGAGAAAAGAAGGGGGGACAGGAGGGGAAAGGAAGAAAAGTGAGGAAAGGGTAAGGAAAAGAAAGGAAGGGAAGGAAAAAGAAAAGGGGAAGGGAAGGGAAAAGAGAAGGGAAGGGAAGGGAAGGGAGAAAGGAAGGAGAAAGAGAAGGGAAGAAAGAAAAACATTCCAGAATGTAACAAAAGGCTAAAATAACTTTCAGATCAAAACTCAAAATTATTTTCTTAAATAATAATAAAGTCCAGAGTGAGTATCCTTAATTATGACTCCTTTTGTCATTGAGTCTGACTTGCTTGGAAAGAGCAATAAATTGGGAAAATAAAGGGGGAAAAGGGAAATATATGTTGTCTGAGCACTAGCCAAATAAGTACAAACAGGTAATCAGGGTGTGAGAGTACTTTCCCAACAGTTATCTGCGGTATGCTTTACTTGTCACCAGATGGCATTCTGTCCAAACTCCTGGGTAGCATGTGTTTCTAGATGTATGGCATTGATGATCCCGACAATTAAAAAAAAAAAAAAGAAAAAAAAGAGGAAAATCATTCCTTTCTATTCTCAAGCTCCTGAATCCTTTTCTTTTTTAGTTTAAAGAAAAGTGAAGCAAAGTCTCCTTCTTATTTATGACCAACTAACTTCATTTATAGGACAACGGCTCTTGGCTTTTTAACAGCCATGTGATTTATTAAGTCAACAAGTATTAAGCTTTCTATATGCCAGGCACTATGCCAACGAAGCACTGGAGATACAAGGAAAAGCAGAAAGAAAGTCCCTGCTCTGGAGAAGCACACAGTCCATTGGGGAGACAATATGCAAATAAATATGTACAGAGAAGCTGTAGACAGGATAAACAGAAAGTAACCAACAGAGGAAGGAATTAGAATGAAGGGGGAACAAAGAAAGGCTTCCTGTAGAAGACAGGATTTTAACTGGGACTTGAAGGAAGTCAAGGAAGCCAGAGGGCAGAGATGGGGAGGGAGGGCATCCTAGGCATGGGCACAGCCAGGGGAAATGCCTAAAGGTAAGAAACAGACAGTAAGGTAGCTTTAACTTGGAAGCATAGCAAAATCAACTCTATGGAACTTTTTTTCTGTTGTATTGTATTTTGAATTTATTTTATTTTTGTATTTTTGATATTTATCTGTGTATTATTTGTTTATATTTGTTAGTTGCATTATTTGTAAATATATTTATGTATTTTTATTTATTTGATTTAAACATTCCTCAGAGATATTTGATTCTGTTGGGCAGCATTCAAGTTTTGTGGGATCATGCCACCCTCTTTCCTTGGATATTGACCAAGACCCTCTCAGGCCCTTATAATTTTTTTTTCAATTTATTTATTTTTAGTTTGCAACACTCAGTTCCACAAGCTTTTGAGTTACAAATTTTCCCCCCCTCCTTCCCCTCCCCCCTCCCCAAGATGGCATGCAATCTGATACAGGCTCTACATATACATTCATATTAAACATATTTTCACATTAGTCATGTAGCAAAGAAGAATTAGAACCAATGGAATGAACCACAAGAAAGAAGAAACAAAACAAAACAAAACAAAAAAGACAGAGAGCAAATAGTCTGCTTCCATCTGCATTCAGACTCCAAATTTCTTTCTCTGGATGTGGATAGCATTTTCCATCGTGAGCCTTTTGAAGTTGTCTTAGAACCTTGCATTGCTGAGAAGAGCCAAGTCTATCAAAGTTAGTCATTGCACAAGGTGGCTGTAACTGTGTACAATATTCTCCTGGTTCTGCTCACTTCACTCAGCATCAATTCATATAAGTCTTTCCAGGTTTTTCTGAAGTCTGCCTGCTCATCATTGCTTATAGCATAATAGTTTTCCATTACATTCATGTACCACAACTTGTTCAGCCATTCTCCAATTGATGGGCATCCCCTCAGTTTCCAGTTCTTTGCCACAATAAAAAGAGCTGCTATAAATATTTTTGTACATGTGGGTTCTTTTCCCATTTGTATGATGTCTTTGAGATATAGCCCTAGAAGTGGTATTGCAGAGTCAAAGGGTAGGCACATTTTTATAGCCCTTTGGGCATAGTCTATGGAACTTTGAAATTATATGCTGCAATGAAACTGTTGACTAGGACCAACTCCATCCCCCCAACCTTTCTCTTAGCTAATAGGGAGGAAGAAGAAAAGGCTGGAATTGGGGCTTTCAAAACCTGATGTGTGGTAAACTCCCTGAGAAAACAAGAGGGAAATGTTGAGCTATTCTCATTTGTCATCCAGGTTCACAAAATCAGAGCCACCTGCACCTGCACCAGGACTGGGATCTTATTGACCAGCCTTTCTCCAGCTGCCTCCCTATCTGCCCAACCACCTCCTATTTTATGTTTACATGGAAAAGGTCAAGATTAGCACAGTTTAACTCTTCTAGTGGTATGTCCACTCATTGGTCATGGGATAAGGGTCTCAAATTTAGAAAACCAAATTAAAGGCTATGGACACTTTCAATATGTTAATAAGTCTTATAATCATATAAAATTACCCTAAGTCACTATTGATTAGAGAAATGAAAATTAAAACAACTCTGAGGCACCATGTCACACCTATCAGATTGACTAATTTTTTTTTAAAATGAAAATTATAAATGTTCAGAAAGATGTGGGAAAATTAGAACACTAATGCATTGTTGGTGGAGTTGTGCACTGATCTAACCATTCTGGAGAGCATTTTGGAGCTATGCCCAAAAGGCTATAAAACTGTGCATACCCTTTGATCCAGCAATACCATTACATTACATTACATTAGGTCTTTTGAGCAATGCAATAACTGAAGACAATTTCACAAGATTCATGATGGAAAATGCTAACCACATCCAGAAAGAACTATAAAGTCCCAATGCAGATCAAAGCACATTTTTTGTTTCTTCTTTCTCGTGGTTTTTTCCTTTTGTTCTGATTCTTTTTTCATTACATGACTAATGTGGAAATATGTTTAACATAATTGGACATGTATAACCTATATCAGATTGCTTTATGTCTTGGGGAGGAAGGATGGAAGGGAGGGAGGGAGAAAATTTTACAATTCAAAATCTTACAAAAATGAATGTTGAAAACTGTCTTTACATATAATTAGAAAAAATGCTATTAAAGAAAAAATTAAAAATCAAGTTATTATCCTTTCTTTTTTCTTTTAATATTTTCTTCACTATATCCTTTCCAAGTTTAAGGTTTGTTTTCTCTTTGACTATCCCTCCCTAATCTAGTTCTCTTGGTGCTATTGCCCAAATTCACTTCTATGGCCTATTATTAAAAAGGTGAAGGCCTGCTGAGGTTAAGCCCCTCTTGTTATGTTAATCCCCAAAGATCAGGAGTACCTACTGTCTCACCTCAGATGTTACTGGCAATAGCTTCTATGTCTGCATGGTTGTTATAACATCAGATGCATGAGGGTCATAGATAAACCCCTCGGCTCAACCTCTGAAGTATAAATTGACCTGCATTTTCAGAATTCCCCTTAGAATTAAGGTGGACCCCTATCTGTGTCAGTCTTCTCATATGCTGCCACACCCTGAAAAAAAATTCGACTGCTTTCCTTTGTGCTGTACAGTATTAGGAACAAAATTAGTATAGGTTTCTTTAGATCTACCCTGCTCAAATATATCAGCTAAAGTAAGCAAACATCCATGCCAGGTAACATCTGGCTATACATCAAGGAGGTTATTCGCTGCTGCTGCATCTGCCCCTTAGGCTCCGTGTAGTTCTTATCACCTTGGCTAAGAAGCTTTCCAGCTTATCAAGATCACACTTGCCTATCCACCCCAAGTATCTCAGCATTGTTTTCCTGGGGAACATAGTTCACATCCAGAGAAAAATGCCAATTTTGGACCAATGGTATCTGTCTGCTACAGCTTTACTTACAGATGAAGTGGAGTTGTTGTGGTTGTTGGTTTTGTTTCATTTCAGTCATGTCTGACTCTTGGTGACCCCAAGATACTAGGATGGTTTATCATTTCCTTCTCCAGCAAATTTCACAGATCAGGAAACAGGTAAAGAGAAGTGGAATTCCTAAATTTAATTACGACATTCAGTTTCTCTGTAGAAATGTCTCCTTTTATTATAAGGGCTCCAAAAGCTTCATCCTCAGAAGGTGGACTAGTATGAAGTTCCCAAGAATAACTCCCAATTATCAATTCCTTAGGCATATCTTCATGATCAAAATTCTCAGTCAGGACTAGGAAACTTTCTGAGGTGTCTCACCTGTCTTAACATTAGTAGCCTTAATGTTACCCTCTTCTAAGCCTTTCACTTTTCTACCCAATAGACTTAAAATATCCCCATTCTTTTTTTTGGAGGGGTAAGGCAAGACAATTGGGGTAAAGTGACTTGCCCAAGGTCATACAACTAGTAAGTGTCAAGTGTTTGAGGCCAAATTTGAATTCAGGTCCTCCTGACTCCAGGGCCGGTGTCTATTCACTGCTCCACCCAGCTGTCCCCTTTTTTAAAATTTAATTTTATTTTAGACTCAAGGGTCGGAATACAAATACAGAATAAAGAAAAGGAACAAAACATATCATAAACTTGAATATTGAAACTTAAATACAAAGTTAGAAAGAAAAAAAAATCATGTCATGTGCCTAGCAGAATGTAGGAGAGGATTCAAAATATATAGCAATAGATTTTCATTTCAAGAAAGCCTATATGATAAATAATACATGTTATGTTGAGAACTGTCTGTCTTTTCTTTGCTTCCTTGTGGTTTTCTTTTGTTCTCTGCTGTGCACTTTTTTACTTTGTTCTTTTTTCCCCTCCCCCCTCCCCAAAGGCTACAATAAAGTTTAGATGTTCCTCTATAGCTGTACATACACATATACACATATACATACATATATAGACATATACTCTCCCAAACATATCTACTCCTGATCTTTGTTTTTATATTTGTGCATATCTCTTGCATCCTATCCCCCCTGATTCCCCTACTTTACTTCTACTGACTACCTTGCCCTCCTATTACTTGCCTACCCCTCTCCAATGATCCCTCCCCTATTGTCTCATTCCCATAAATCTAAACACCCTTCTATAACCCCCTTTTAGCTATTCCCTCATTCTCCCCTCTAAAAATCCCTCCCTTGCCCTCTCCTCCCTCTCTATACCCTTACCATTTTATTTGTTCTAAATATATTAAACCCATTCCTGATGAAAGTAGGTTACCAGAACTACCGGCCCTCCTCTTCCATCTAATTCCTTTGTATCCTTTCTTCATCTTGCACCTCATTTATATAAAATAGTTACTCTTTTCAGCTGTTTCTAAATGGTTTTACTTTTTAAATTCATGTCATAGTCAGGTTCACCCCCCTCTTTATCATGAGCTCACCAATTATTAATAAGAATCTTAGACATACATTTTACATTTTATGTTATATAGAAGGTAAACAGTCTGTCCTTATGAATCCCTTATAATTGGTCTTTGATGTGTATGTTATGTTTCTCTTGATTCTTGTATGTTTAAAATTATCATCATTCTTAAAGTCTGGGTCTAGTATTTTTTTTAATTTTTTTTTTTTTGCTGGGGGGAAGGCAGGACAATTGGGGTTAAGTGACTTGCCCTAGGTCACACAGCTAGTAAGTGTGTCAAGTGTCTGAGGCGGGATTTGAACTCATGTCCTCCTGACTCCAGGGCTAGTGCTCTAGTCACTGCACCACCTAGCTGCCCCTTGGGTCTTCTCTTAATATTGGGAGATCTCTATGGTCCTCAACTGTAAAAGTAACGCAGTACCAGCAAATTGCCTTAGTCTCTACCTTTCCTAAAAAATTGTTCCACTTATACCTTCATTAATACACAAATACTAATGCAATTAGTAATATAGCAAAATAGTTGATTGGACTAATACCTTATTTCACCACATAATCATCTCCACCGCATAATTGTTACACCGTGTTTTTTTCAGTCCAAAAATTGGTTTATAACCTTTCATTGTATAATCCCCACATGGTATAATTCTGTTCATCATGCTGCTTAAAAGGTAAACAGAGCAACAATGTGGCATATGAATACACATTTATCTCTCTCTCTCTCTCTCTCTCTCTCTCTCTCTCTCTCTCTCTCTCTCTCTCTCTCTCTCTCTCTCTCTCTCATTGTGAGCCTAGAATTCTTAGGACATGCATATTGTCAGTATATTTCTGAAAGCTGACTTGTGTGGTTTGTTTAGAGTGCTGCAGTACTAATAGTATTGTCATTCAACCCAACAAAGAGCCTCAGGCACAAGGGGAGTGGTCAGGCAGTTGAAGCTGCTGTGAGTATGTCAAGTGATATGGTAAGACTTGCATCTTCCCATGCTAGCTAAATTGTACAATTCATCTGCCAATGATACAGTCTAGTGATAAATGATTTTTTAAGAACTACTGGCACAATTTTAAAAAATCTTCACATAATGGTCGCACCCCATTTTTTTTTGCAAAAAAAAATTGGTGATTATTCATTGAAATATGGTGTGCTGTGCTTAAAGCAATAAATGAGCTCTGTGTGATTATCCTAAGCTAAGGATGATCTCCTTCTCTGGCTCCACCCTGGCTTCCTGAAGGTGGATTAGAAGATTTTAGCTTTTGATCCAGCTATAGAATAGCATAACAAAAGACAGGAATATAAATCATGAAAAGACTACCAATGACTTTTTCATATATAGCAAGTAACTTTGCATACAGTAGCATTCAGACTATTAAAAGATGAACCGTATTAATATCAGCACACTCAGCAATTACATACCAATATTTTCATGCAATCATTATATTAGATGAAGCCAAGCCAATTTTGGATAAGCTTGTTATATAATACAAGGAAAATTAGGAACCCCTGAGAAACCCCTAGCTACTGACAAGCACCCCCAGAAAGAATGGACTCAGGATATCTTTGGTATTTAGCAAACCCCCTGGGACTCCGTGGCTGCTCCAAGGAAGTGTCAATAGATAGGACCATCTCACTGAGAGATAACTTGACAGACCCTTCCTGGGAGATATCCCTGGGACTCCGTGACTCCACCAAGGAATGTAAATGAGATTATCCCTATTAGTACGATAACCTGACTGAATCTTTTGATCAGCCAGGACCTTTGTTCCTGTTTCTTCCCCCACTCTGTACCCCCATATCCTATATAAGCCAAGCCATCACCCCAACACATTTGCCATTGATTTGTGGTGCCGTACCCCAATGGCCACCAGCTAATAAATTCTCCACTTAAAACTTATACTCTGTGGTGTGTCTTGCTTGCTTCTGGTACAACAGTTACACCTCCAAAGAATGAGAAAGCAATTTTAAAAATGCATTAAAAAGCAATTCCAGGATATAACTGTACCTCTAAAAAAATCTACTCCCTGTGAAGAGTAAACAAAAAGTGCAAAGATATGTGTGTGTGTGTATGTGTGTGTGTGTGTGTATAAACTGCTTCCACGACTTCCTTTCAAGTCCTTGCTAAAATCCCATCTTCTATAGGAAGCATATCCTGTTTTTTTTTCAAATATATTCTGCTTCCTTCCCTTTAAGATTATTCCCAATATATTGTGTATATCTTTTGTTTGTACATAGTTGTTTGCATGTTTCCTTCTCCATTAGACTGTGAACTCCTTGAAGATAGGGGCTATCTTTTGTCTTCTTTGTATCCCAGAGCTTTGCATGCTGTTTAGCAGATGGTAGACATTTAATAAATATTTATTGACTGACTTTCTGACTTTACCAAAGTATAGTGAACTTATCCTGGAGTCCTCAGGGGTTGGAGATATTGTGGGTGGGAAGTTTTCTTTGTCTTGAGTCTATCTTATCTCACTTTTTGTTTTTCTCACTGCAGTTTTACCCAGAAAAAATAACTACAGTCATTTTTATATTAGTAGAAAAATTCCTTATGCCCTCTTCCTTGCTGGCTCAGGGCTTAAACCTTTCTAGATAGGTCTCAGTGATGAGCAGATGCATGTAGGAGCCTTGCCTGGCCAATCCCCAGATGTCTACCAAGTGAAAGTCCCTAAGGATTTTAAAAGGACTTGTAGCTATTTTACCTGCTCAGCAACTTCCTGATCAAGACTAGCAACCCTCCCCTCCTACAGAGATCAAAAAAATTTCAGGAAACCTCAGTGGTTACTCTGAAAAAAGGCTGGTAACACTGACTTGATTAATAAATGAGAATTTGTTATTTGACCATGCAAGAATAGCTTGCCAGGGGCAAGTCATTTACTGAGTTGGGTGTTTTGTTTTTACCTTCGACAAGACAGCCAGTCCCTCTTGGCTTCAGTTCCATCAACTACAAATGAGAGGGTTGCACTAGCTGACTTCTGCATCCCCTTCCAGTTCTACAGAACATAGCCCTCCAGTCCCATGATCCCACTAGAGTCTCATGTCTTTTCATGAGTGCAGCCCACCTACTCCTTAGCATCAAGGTAGTTAATGAGTCAAATGTAACCATTGGGATGCTGCTGGGTGTGCATAGATCAGACTTGAGGAATGTTTCATCTGACCTGTAAGGGGGTGATTACTGTATCATTCAGATCTACATAAGTGTCCCTCACAGCACAGGTGTGTGTAGAGGGGAAGAGTCAGACAAACTGCCTACTTAGGCCCCTCCACCTTTGAGGCTCCATGGTCCTGGGCCTTATTTGTGGATAGCCTATGCTTGCCTCCATCTATACCAGAAGTTTCATTTCCAAAACCTCTTTCCTAGATCACATACTGTGTCTGTATGGGTTGGTACTTGTAACATATACACCCCCACTTTATTTTTAATAGACTTTCAGAGCTGGCATCAGTCTCCAGGCTTGTGGGTTTTCTTTGCAATGATTTCATCATTGATGGCGAATTCTGGAAAATATTCTCCCACAAGGAAACCTTCTCTAACTCAGCAAGGAGGATGGATCACTCCTGAGAAGCCTTCCCCAGGGCAGCCAACTCTGTGTATGAGCTGGGAATTCTTTCCAACATCCCCTGGGAAGAAGAACCCTCCTGATCTTGCTCCTAGGCTCATTTGACACTCCAATGCTTTAGTTGCCCATGCTTCATTCTGCCCCATACCCTACTTTTCTTGTTCCTGAATGGTGGAGTGCCTGACTCTACCTCATAATCTTCTTGGAGGAGTCCCAACTTCCTGCCCTTGTCAGTTTTTTCTCCAACTACCCTAATTTTCTCTCCTTTAGAGTTTTCCCTTCCGCAGACTTTTTTTAATTAATCCTCTCCTCTTTGCCCCTTTATTACTAGTTAATATCCACAATTTAAGTATATATTAAATGTTTACTTACATGTATCATTAATTATTTATTAATATAGTGATGTTGCTATTTTATTTATATATTAATGCTAAATACATTTAAATATTAACAACTAACTCTTATATTCTGTGAGAGGCAATAGGGTATGTTGCATAGGGAGGCAGCCTTAGAATCAGGAAGACCTGAGTTCAAATCCTGATACAGACATACTTAGCAGTGGGACCCTAGCCAAATCTCAACTACTAAGTACCACAGGGGGCTTCCTAAAACTTCTTGATGCAGAGTGCAGGCAATCTGAGTCAATGGAGGAACTTCCCATACAGGGAGTGTCCCACACAGATGAAATCAGTGGTTCATAAGTCACCACCCATCCCTTACTCCCAGCAAAAAAAAAAAGAAAGAAAGAAAACAAGGAAAATTTGCTCCCTTGATTCTGCAAGACAGAGACACAGTTCCCAGAGCATCCTTCTGACACATCTAAACAAGTCTCTCTAAAAATCATGAGCAAACCAAAGACTTGAGATATCACCTGAGAGTGTCACCTTATGCTTATACCGTTCCTGGTACCTATAATTGCTAGTGTAATCTCTCTTCAAATATCCTGGTATTTATTTTGCATCTGTTCTCTATGCGTATAGGTATTGTCTCCCTCATCAGAATAACGATCTGTGTCTTGTTCTCCTGAGCTCACATGACTAGCATACTGTCCTCAAGTAAACATGGGTGCAAAAAAAGAAGTTGTGATTTTTGCTAGCAAGTTTCCATTTAGTCTAGAACTTTTCTCTTTTCTTCGCTTGACTTTGCAGTTGCCAAGACACATTTAGATGTCAGGTTCTTTGTCACATCAGTTGGTCACATCTGTGTCCAAGCAGTTTCTTCCTCATTTTGTGTTGCAACAGCCAAGAAAGAAAACTCACTTCTCACTTTGGGCTCCCCATGAAGCTGCTACTCTGAGCTGTTCAAATGTGAGGCTCTTTGAGCACTTGCAAGTTGTAAAGTTTTATCTAAATGTCACATGTGACATTTGTTGTTTCCTATCCCTCCCCCTGCCCCTCCCCCCAGTATTCTATGGGGATCTTGTCTACATCCAGTCTCCAGGCCTGGAACTCAAGCCTGAGACTCAACCTCATGCAGAAGACTCCTTGAGGCTCTGCCCCTTTCACTTCCATTATGTGGTGAAGGTGAGGAATAGTGCTAGACAGCTCCCATGCTCCCTTGGTATTTCCTTCCTTTTACAGGAGCTGTAGAAATGAGCCCAGCACATAGTGGTTAGGAGATTTATATGAAGACTATGGGATAGCACTTCAGTGTCTTTCCAGAAAAGCTCTCATAGGGTCTTCAGGTTTAGAGTTGGAGAAGGCCTTAGACATCATCCAGTCTAATCTCTGAATTGTTACAGTGAAGAAAACTGAGGCATGTAACGCCCAGATTGAGGAAGGGACCTGCTCCAAGTCACACAGGTAGGTAGAGGTGAGATATCTGCCTAGGTCTTCTGCCTCCAAACCTAGGACTCTGGCTGTTGTATCTGCCCCTCTGGGGCTTGAGCCCCATTCCAGGAAGTACTGAAGGCTAGAATTGCTCCCATCCGTTTGTGGCAGGAAAAGCCAATAGCCTCAATCTTATGTTTGATCTTTTTTGCCTCATTTGCCTTGTCAAGTTCCCAAGCCAGTGGCTGTGGTTGCCAGAGGCCTGTCAAAGGAGGCATGAAGCCAGTTCCATGCCTTTGGTATAGAGCATCTTGTTTTCCTGAGCTCACATGACTAGCATACTGTCCTCAAGTAAACCTGAGTGAAAAAAAATCAAGTTGTGATTTTCGCTAGTAAGTTTCCTTTTAATCTAGAACTTTTCTCTTTTCTTCACTTGATTTTGCAGTTGCCAAGATACATTTGAATGGCAGGTTCTTTGCCACATCAGTTGGTCCCATCTGTGACCAAGCGGCTTCCTCCTCCTTTTGTGTTGCAACAGCCAAGAAAGAAAACTGGCTTGGAGAGCATTCAATCATTCATTCATTCTAAGTACATTGAGCAGGTGCCCGTGCTAGACCCTAGGTTATAAAGACAAGACAAAAGAAAAGAAAGGAATGGAAGAAAAACTCCTGTGACTCAAAAAGACCTTTTGAAGAAACATGTAAACTTGTATCAGAAGAAACATGTAAACATATAAGCGAACAGGAAATATATAATAAGTAAATAAAATGTAACTTCTAGTCTTGGGGACGAAGACTGACAATGGGAGAGATATAAGAAGCGTGATGGCCATAAAATGACATTTAATAGGTCAGTCAGTCAGTCAACTAGCATTTAAGTACCTACTATGTGCCAGGCATTGGGATAAGTACTAAAGATACAAAGAAAGACAAAAAACAGTCCTTGGTCTCAAGGAGCTCACAATTTAATTTAATAGGTAGTTACAAACAAGGTAAATTCAGGATAAATGGGGAACTAAGATTAAGGAATACTGGGATAGACTTCTTGAAGAAGGTGGGACTTAAGCAAAGACTTGGAGGAAGCCAGGGAAGCCAAAAGGCAGAGATGAGGAGGGAGAGCATTCCAGACAGGAGGCATAGCCAGTGAAAATACTTGGAGTCAGGAAATGGAGTGTCATGTGCAAGAAACAGCAAGGCATCCAGTGTCTCAGATTGTCAAGTACATGGAGTGGAATAAGATGTAAGAAGACAGGAAAATTAGGAAGAGGCTGGGTTATGAAGATTTTTGAATGCCAAATGGAGGATTTTATATTTGATTCTGGAGGTGATAGAGAGCCACTGAAGTTTATTAAATAAAATTATAATGCTTCTCTCTGTTACTTATTTCCTATTTATCTCATAAATTGCTTGCTTTATATATATTTATTTGTATGTCACTTTCCTCCCCCTGTCCACTTTGAGGGCAAGGACAGTCTTTTGCCTTTTTTTATCCCCAGCACTTACTATAGTGCCTGGTGCATAGTAGGTACTTAATAAATGCTGATTGAGATCCCAAACAATTCTGAAAGACTTGTGATGAAAAATGCTATCCATCTCCAGAGAAACAGTTGATGAAATTTGAATGCAGATCAAAGCACACTTTTTCTTTACTTTATCTTTCTTAGGTTTTTTGTCTGTGTTTTCTTTTACAACATGACTAATGTGGAAATATGTTTTGCATCACTGCACATATATAGCCTATATCAAATTGTTTGCCTCCCCTCAATGGAGGGGGGAGAGGAAAAGGAAAGGGAGGGAGAGAATTTGAAACTCAAAAAAAATTTTTAATGATTGTTAAAAAGTTTTTACATGTAATTGGAAAAAATAAAATAATTTTAAAATGCTAATTGAGTGATCTGGTCAGACCGATGATTTAGGAAGATCATTTTGATAACTAAGCAGAGAATGGGTTGCTGCTGAGAGATTTGTGGCAGGCACATCAACAAGTGGGCTATTGCAATAATCCAGGGGTGAGGTGATGAGTGTCTGCACCAGGATATGGGCAATGTCAGAGGATGGAAGGTCAATGATTAGACCTGCATTTGTCCTAAAGAAAATCAACATTAGCAACAATAAATGTAGTGTGTGTTGGGGTGTGGGGTGGGGTGTAACCAGTTCATGTAAATGAAGACCTAAGTGTTTTAGTGGCAAGCAGACTTTATGTGATTCCCCAGTGTAATATGGCAGCCAAAAGGCAAATATCATTTTCCTAAAAATTCATTTTATTCTGAACTTAAGAAATAAAACAAACATTTCCCTAGCGTAGAAGAATAGGAAAAAAATGATTGCACACGAAACTGCAAATCTATTATGTATAGCTTGTTATTCTTGCTCAATATATAATAAAGCTATCATATAACTTTCTTTTTCTTTTCCTTTTTTTCTTCCCTCTCCTCCCCACCCCCCAGAGAAGGCTACCACATGAGACACAAATATGTAATCATTCTATACAGACTCCTATTTATCAGTTCTTTCTCTGGATGCTAATGTTATTTTAGAACACATTGAGAGAAACGTACAGTTTAGGATGAAGAAAATGAAAGCTCTGTTGTCCTCTGACCAGTTCAGACCACATCTTTAGTGCTGGATTCAGTTCTAAGTGCCACCACTTTAACAAGGCTATTTATCAATGAGGGCCCATACTCTAACTACACGGAAGCTCTTGAGGAATTTTTTTCTTTTTTTTTTTTTAACAGTGTGTCCACAATACATGGTGTTTTTCCTGGTATATAATAGGAATTTAATAAATACTTGTTGAGTTGTCCAATTGAAAGTAGTTCAGACAAGGGCCACCAAGATAGGAAAGCATCCTAGGGTGTTCGACTTGCAGTCAGGAAGATCTGAGTTCATCTTCCTTTTCCTCATTTACAAAAACAGAGCTGAATGGGCACATACATCCTAGGGTTGTTGTGAACATCAAATGAGATGATATAACTAAAGTGATTTGAAAAATCTTAAATTACTATATAAAGTCGAGATCTTATTATTATGATTGGTCAAAATAGCGAAGGACGTTTAGTCTCAAACTAACGATAACAACTGCCTTAAATTTTTTGCCTCATTATTATTGGACAGAGGCAATAGACTTTTTCTGCTTTGCCTCAGAGGCAAAACTAATTGGGAGTTACAAGTAGATTGATGTCAGGAAAAATAATCTATCCAGAGCAACCTAACAAACTGTTGCAAGTCCCTGGCCTTGCAACAAACTCGGGGATGCCCCCCAAGCCCCAGGCCTTTGCCTAGCAAAGGGCCTGATCTCGCGGACAATGTATGGGGCGGGAGCCAAAAGGTGGTGAATGACTCCGTTTATTATTTCAGCAAGCGGCATTTTTTTATCTTTAGTGACTTAGGTACATTCTTTGGTTACGTGGGTGAAAGAACAAGTAAAATCAAGACACTTGGGTACTAGGACCGCCCCGACTCCACCTACTCTCCTCCCCTTCTCTTCCCACGCTAACCCCGAAGCTCCCTGCGGTCAGGCAGTCCAGGCAAAGAACCGGAAGTTCCATGTGCTCTGGCAAGCCCAGACAGAGAGCCGGAAGTTCCATGTGCTCAAGCAGGTCCGGGCAAAGACCTGGAATTGCTAGGGAGGCAACAAAGGTGAGACCCCTCCTCCTGGCTCCACCCATATCTCAGAGCCCTGAGTTTATCTCAGCAGGCCCTGGGCATGGAGGTCCGAGGAGGGCAGGGCTCAGCTGGTAACAGCAAACAACAAAGGACGAAACAAACTAACATGTTAAAGTCTTTGAATGTAAGGGCGGGAGTTGGAATGAAGAAGGAGGCTATGAACCAAATTGGGAAGGGTTACTCCTTTAGGTAGTGTGTTCCTCATCTATGGAGGTCTCATCCAGCTAGCAAGTGCTGGGGCCTAGACTCAAAGCCATGCTTTCTGAAATCATGTCCAGTGCTCTTTCCTGGACGCCCAACTAAGGCTCTGCCAGCCCTGCAAAGTTGGAGAATTAATAATGGCTAACATTTACGGGCAGTTAGGTGGTGAAATGGGTAGAGTTCCAGGCCTGAAGTCAGGAAGGCTCATCTTCCTAAGTTCAACAATATTCTTATATACCATTCCTCAATTTTAGAGAATGTATTTCTTTTTTTTTTTTCAGGTATGAAACAGTTTATTTGCACGTAGAAAAGGAAACTTATATTGGAATCATAGAATGGTTCCAATCAGATAGGAGACTAATATTTAAAACATTTTGTTATGTTTGCAACAAGACTACCCATTATCTTTTTTTTTTATATTTTTTTTCTTTATTTATTTTTAGTTTACCACACACGGTTCTACATAGTTTTGAGTTCCAGTTTTTCTCCCCTCCCTCCCCCCTCCCTCCCCAAGACGGCATGAAGTCTCATATAACTGTCATGTATAACTTCGCATTGAATTAATTTATGCTCTAGTCAAGTCGTGGAGAAGAATTTTGACCAATTGAATGAATCATGAGAAAGAAAAAACAGAACCAAAAAAAAAAAAAACAAAAAAAAAACCCCAAAAACAAAAACAAAAGAGAAGCAGAAAAGGCGAGCATGTAGTGTGCCTCAGTCTGTATTCAAACTTCGCAGTTCTTTCTCTGAATGAAGATAGCATTCTCCATCGTGAGTCCCCTGGAGTTGTCCTTGCCCCTTTAGGTTGCTGAGAGAAGCGCAGTATGTCAGGATTGGTCCTCATGGAATCCACATATCTGTGGCTGTGCACAACGTTCTCCTGGCTCTGCTCCGCTCACTCAGCATTATGTCGTGTAGGTTTTTCCAGGTTGTTATGAAGTCTGCATCATCCCCATTTCTTATGGCACAATAGTATTCCATCACCTTCATATACCACAGCTTGTTCAGCCATTCCCCAATTGATGGGCATCCCTTTGCTTTCCAATTCTTGGCTACCACAAAGAGAGCTGCTATAAATATTCTTGTACATATGGGTCCTTTTCCCGCTTGCGTGATTTCTTTGGGATACAACCCTAGAAGTGGTATTACTGGGTCAAAGGGTATGAACATTTCTATAGCCCTATGGGCATAGTTCCACACCGCCCTCCAAAATGGCTGGATCAGCTCACAACTCCACCAGCAATGCAACAATGTTCCAATTTCCCCACATCCTTTCCAGCATTTATCATTCTCCTGATTTGTTATTTTAGCCAATCTGACAGGAGAGATGTGGTGTCTAAGAGTTGTTTTGATTTGCATTTAGAGAATGTATTTCTAATGTAAGCTCCTTCAGGAACAGAACTAATTGTATTGGTAAAGGGAACTCACGGGTGAGGAAATCTCTTTATCAATGCAGATAGGCACCTTCTCTGTCACTTACGGTCTTAAGAAGTGACCTAAATGACTAGATAGTCATTATTTATCTGCTTCCTTTACATCTTTTTTCCCTGGTTTCCTTGAAGTCCCTGACCTTTTGTTCTTCCATATGAACTTTGTTATTATTTTTTCTAACTCTGATAATTTTTAATAATTTTATTGGGATGGTATTGAATAAATAGATTAGTTATGTTAAATTGTCATTTTAAAATTATATTGGTTTACCTACCTATGAACAATAAATATTACTTCAATTATTTAGATCTGAGTTTATTTGTATAAGAAGTGTTTTATGTTTGTGTTCATATAGTTCCTGTGTCTGTTTTGGCAGATATACTCTCAGGTATTTTATAATATCTAGTCATCTTATTTCATTTTATTTCTAGAGGGGGGAGGTGAGGCAATTGGGGTTAAGTGACTTGTCCAAGGTCACGCAGCTAGTGTCAAGTACTTGAAGCTGGATTTGAACTCAGGTACTCCTGACTCCAGGGCTGATTCTCTATTCATTGCACCACCTAGCTGCCCCTCCAGCTTTTTAAATGGTCTAAAACAATATTAAAATATATTTCAGAAACTTTGTCTGATATCATGATTACTATCTCTTCTTTTTTACATACTAAATTCTATTCCTGACCTTTATTTTATCTTTGTGTGTATTTCTCATTTTTATAGTGCTTCCTGAAAGCAACATATTGTCAAATTCAAATTTTTAATCTTCTGTCCGTTTCCATTTTATGGGTAAATTCATTTTCTAAACTGTAATTACTTGTGTGTATTTTCCTCCTTCCTATTTTTCCTCATTATGTTTCTCACTGTATTTACCCTATCCCTCCTCACTACTCTGCTTTACTTCTATCTGCTACCTTGCTCTCCTATTCCTTAACCTGCCCCACCCCTCTAAGAGTCTCTCCTTTATCCTCTCCCCCAACCCTATCCCCTTACCCTCTTATTTCTTTCTGATTTTAGAAGACTTTTATTCACACACACACACACACACATACACACACACACACACATGTGTTCCCTCTTTAACTCATTCTTGATGAGAGTAAGATTCCAGCATTATCAGCCCTCTCCCCTACTAGCTTCTTCTGTATCAATTTTTTTCCTTTTATGCCTCATTTGTATGAGATAATTACTCCTTTTTACCTCTCTTTACACAGTTCTATTTTTTTTAGAATCACCTCATCATACACAGCCCAGCCTAAGCCTTTTTGTCAAACTATGCAAATAATGGTGACAATTGTAAGAGTACTGATAATATTTTCACATATAAGAAGTAAACAATTTGACCTCATTGAGTTCCTTATAAATTGTCTTTCATGTTTGCTTTATATTTCTCCTGGATATTACATACTGAATTTTCCCTTAAGTTCTGTTTGAGAATCTTTCTCAGTTTATTAAGTGCCTTTTTTTGTTCAGGATTATAGTTAACTTTGCTGGGTAAGTCACTCTCAGTCATAATCTCACCTCTTTTGCTTTAAGAAATATAGTATTCCAAGACCTAAGGTCCTTCAAAGTAGTAGCTGCTAGGCCTTGTGTATTCCATATTGTAGCTCCATGATATTTAAATCTGTATTTCTTGTTGCTCCCAATATTTTCTCCTTGCTTGGGAGCTTTGAAACTTGGCTATGACATTACTGTGACTTTTCCTCCTGCGATCTCATTCAGGTGGTAATCAATGGATTTTTTCTATTTCTGCTTTCCCTTCCTGTACTAGAACTTTAGGGCAATTTTCCTTGATGATTTCTTGTTATACTGTATATTCATTTTTTTAAATTGTAATTTTCAGGTAGTCTGACTATTCTTATATTATTTCTCCTTGATCTATTCTTCGGATCAGTTGTTTTTCTCATGAGATGTTTCATATTCTCTGCTGTTTTTTCATTCTTTTGATTTCATTTTATTACTTCTTTGTATCGTAGAATGCCATTAGCTTCCTTTTGCCCAATTTTAGTTTCTAAGAATTATTTACTTCTATAAGTTTTTATCTCTGTTTCAAGTTGGTTGATTTTCCTTTCATAATTTTCTTGATTTTCCTGGATTGCTCTTTTTTTTCTAATTTTTTCTTGATCATTATTATTTGATTTTCAAAGTCCTTTTAAGTTCCTCCAAGAGCTCTTTTTAGCTTGGGACCATTTGACGTTTCTCATTGAAAAAGGAGTGGCCTTTTTGCTCCATTATCATCCTCTGAATGTGAACCCAGATCTTCTTTATCCCTGTAGTAGCTATCCATGGTCGGGTTCTTTCTCCTTTCTTTTTTTTATCCCTTAATTTGATTTTATTTTTTTAGATATCATCCCTTCATGTTCAACTCACCCTGTGTCCTCTGTCTATATATATATATATATATATATATATATATATATATATATATATATATATATATATATATGTATATATATATATATGTATATGTATACACGTACATATATACATATACACACACACACACATATACACACACACACACATATATATATATATATATATGCATATTCCTTTCAGCTACTATGATACTGAGGTCTTATGAATCATACACATCATCTTTCCATGTAGGAATGTAAACAAAACAGTTCAACTTTAGTAAGTCCCTTATGATTTCTCTTTCTTGTTTACCTTTTCATGCTTCTCTTGATTTATTTTATTGTTATGTTTATTTAGTTTGGAGAGGGACATGTTAAGGTCCCCAATGAGTATAGTTTTACTTTGTACTTATTCCTGTAAATCATTTAACTTTTCCTTTAAGGATTTGAATGCTATATTATTTGGCACATATATGTTTAGTAACAATATTACTTCATTGTCTGTGGTTCCTTTTAGCAAGATGTAATTTCTCTGCTTATCCCTTTTAATTAGGTCTATTTTTGTCTGAGATCATGATTGCTAACTCTGCTTTTTTTCACTTCAGCTGTAAACAGCATATTGTTGGATTCTGGTTTCTAATTCATTCTGTTATCCACTTCCATTTTATTGATGTATTAGCAATTTTGATCTGAAGATCTTTCCCACCCATTAATAGGCCATGTGACCTGCTTATGTCACAAGAAGTCTAAGTTACATGGTGGGAGGAGCTTCCTGACAAGAAAAGGAAGTTATGTCACAGAAAATACTGGGAGAGAGAAAGACAATATGGCTGCTGGTGGCTGCTAAGGGCTGCCCTTGTGATTGTTAGAACTGAACAGGCTAACTTAGCTGCACTGTGAGTTTCTTTTGGGGAAGACCCCCGCAGGAGGTCAAAGAGGTTTTGGGATGGTGAGTCTCCAGGTTGTGATATTGTGTGTGGAATGTTTTACTGCTGTGGTAGACTGGACGAATGGTTTGCAGGATATGGTTCTATGGTGTCTGAATGAATGGATTACTTCTTCTACCTTCTATGTGGAGAGTCTTGGATTGCAATACAGAATCACTAGGCATTTTGACAATTATCATCTACATTGTTATTATTGCCTTAATGTTTCATTTGGCATCATGAACAGGATCTCAAGGTATAACATCCCTGTCTAGAGGTAGAAGGGCTTCAGAAGAAGTGGTTGTCCCAGAATGGTAGGATGTTGAGGAAATTTGGAAAGCTGAAAGTTTTCTGACCTACTTTGCCATCTTCCCAGAATCCTCTCCCACTCATTCTTTAGGATTAGATTTTTTTAGTTTCCATTTAGCTTTTAGTCTATGCTTCCATGGCCCTTTCTTGAATGGTATGTACAGAATAGGTCAAAAACAGGCAAAAGTGGAGTTTCTGCTCTACATGAATCTATCACAAACATCAACATCAATGGAAATGAAAAAGCACCTGAACCAAGGCAACAGTGTAGACAATCCTTGGTGAAATGGAACCAAGGATACGTTGGACTGACTGAAGAACAGAAGAAACATGCATGGTTTAATGATGGCACAGCAAAATATTTGGGACGTAAAGGACATCGGAAAGCAGTAGCCTATAACCCATGTACTAAGAGAACTTTGGAAAGTACCAAGATAGGTGGAAGTCATCAATATGCTGAACTTATGGCAGTACATCAAGCCACTAAAACAGAGAAAGAAGGATAGTGTCATATATTCACTGATTCATGGGCAGTAGCTAATGGGTTAGCTACATGGATGCCAACGTGGAAAAATCAGAATTGGGAAATTAATGGTAAACGACTTTGGTGCAAAGAACTATGGGAAGATATATGGGTCATGTCTTTGGTTACTAATTTGTCAGTTTTTCATATGACACTCATGTGCCCCTCACTATGCCAGGAAGTGAGTACAATGCACATGCTGATACACTAGCAGAGATTGCTACTGAACGTATTGTCCCTACACTGACACCAACTGATGATCCAGTACTAGCAAAATGGGTTCACCAAGCAGCTGGCCATTTAGGGGTCCAGGTCATATGCCAGTAGGTACAAGATCGAGGTATTAGTATCTCTTATTCATTGTTAAAGCAAGTAACAGAGGAATGTCATGTATGTCAATTGGAAAAGGACAAACTGTTCCTCAGGTAGTAACTGGAAAAATAGCAAGGGGAAAAGTTCCAGCCCAGATTTGGCAGATAGGTTATATTGTACCACTACCCCAAGATAAAGGATGAACATTTATCTGTACTTGTGTTGACACCTATTCAGGTGTACTGGCAGCTTGTCCTTATAAGAATGCAAGCCAGAAAAATATCTGTAAAACTCTAAATATTATAAGTCTATATTATGGAACCCCAATGCAGATTCAAAGTGACATTGGGTCATATTTCAAAGGTAATGAGATGAAGAGATATTGTGTATTAAACAATATAGAGTGGATATATCATATTCCATATTATCCACAATCATCTGGATTGATAGAAAGAATGAATGGATTGTTGAAAGAACAGTTAAGAAAGTTAAGTTCTTATAATTTGTATTATCATTGGAAGGAGAATTTGGTTGCTGCTTTACGTAATTTGAATAATAGACCATTAGGGGGAAGTACACCTCTAGCCAGAATGATGACCCCAAATCTGCAAATTGGAAGACAGCAAACACATAAGATCCAAAATGTTGAGTATTGGACTGTGAGAGAAGATGTTCCACCACCATATCCAGGAATACCTGGTTCAGTAGGATATGATTTACATTATTTAGAGAACTTTTGATTGGATAGAAAAGAGATAAGAAAAATCTCTACTGGGATATATATGGGAATCCCTGAGAATCATTTTGGATAGATATTACCTAAACCAGGATTAGCAGCTCAAGGAATACATGTATTGGCTGGAGTGATAGATTCTAGTTATCAAGGAGAAATTATTGTGACACTCCAGAATTTGGGTGAAGAACCTATACAGTTGTGTAAGAATGATAGAATAGTTCAATTGATTATTATTCCTTGTGAAACAATACCCCTTGTGAAAACTTGCCCTCCTTCCAAAATAACTATCAGAGGAAAGGAAGGGGTTGGTTCTACTGATAGAATAAAATTAGGAGCTAAAGCATGGGTAAAACTGGAGCCAGATGGTGTTCCAAAGGCTGCAGAAATTATAGCACATGGTAAAGACAATACTGTAACAGTGGTCTACCCAGGAGAAAATACTTATAAAACTGTATCTTTGACATATGTTTTCTATCGTGAATGAGGCTATGATAGTCTCCTTGTTTCTTTTTGGCTTTTGTCTATTAAATTTGTTTGTGAGATTTGTTTCCTGCAGACTTAGTACCATCCACCTGCAGATGCCTGATTGCTTAAATCAGATGTCACCCTCTTATGTTTTCAGATGTCACCTCTGGACCTGTCCATGACTGTGATGTGTTATCCCTGGACCTGGCGTCAACTGAATTCCAGATGCCAGCTTGCTGAAGAACTGACCTCTAGAATAGGACTCTTTATCTTTTGGGACAGGGACAACTCTACATCCAATTTCAGTAAGAAGAAGCTTGGGAAGACAAGATGTTCACCCCTTACCCCAAGATTTTGAGCCCCATTCATTTGAGGGGGGAATGATGATATCGTTTTACATACTTATTTTGTGTTATCCCTGTTATATGGTTGTGTAAAGTTCTGTTGACACCAGTTATCCCAGAATTCCCACTGCCCTATGTAATGGATATGAAAGATCTTGGGGCCGAATGTATTAGTAATTTTGATTTGAAGCTCTTTCCCACCCATTAATAGGCCATGTGACCTGCTTACATCACAGGAAGCCTAAGTTACATGGTGGAAGGAGCTTACTGACAGGAAAAGGAAGTTATGTCACAGAAAATGCTGAGAGAGGGAAAGATAATATGGCTGCTGGTGGCTGCTACCTCATGATTATTAGAACTGAACAGGCTGACTTAGCTGTGATGTGAGTTTGTTTTGGAGAAGACCCCAGCAGGGGGTCAGAGAGGTTTTGGGATGGTGATATTGTGTGTGGAATGTTTTACTGCTGTGGTAGACTGGATAAACGGCTTGTGGGATATGGTTCTCTGGTGTCTGAATAAATGGTTTACTTCTTCTACCTTCTATGTGGACAGTCTCGTGTACTTTGTGATACAGAACTACATAGGCGTTTTGACAATTATCATCTACGTTGTTATTATTGCCTTACTGTTCCAATTGGTGACTTCATCTCATTCACATTTACAGTTATGATTGCTTATTGTGCATTTCCCTTCATGCTATTTTCTTCTGTTTATCCTTCTCTCTCTCTTTTTCTTTATCTTGCCCCTCTTCTAAACTCTGTTTTGCTTTGGACCACTGCTTCCTTTTATCTTCCCTCCTTTTTATCATCCTGTCTTATCCCTTCCCCTCCTACTTCCCCATTGAATAAGAGATATTTTATTACTGATTGAGTATGTAGATATATTTTCCCTCTTTGAATCAATTTAGATGTGAGTGAGGTTCAAGCATTGCATACCCCCCACCATTATTTTCCCTTCTACCACAAAAACTCTTCTTTGTGTGCTTGTTTTATGTGACATAATTTTGCCCTTTCTTCCTCTCCCTTTTCCCTTCTCCCAAGGCATCACTCCTCATTTATCCATTTTTAAAATATCATCACAACATAATCAAATCACTCCCACAGCTGCTTTCTATGTAGAATCCTTCTAACTCCCCTAATAATGATAAATTTCTTAGAAGAGACATGTATTATCTTCCCAGATAGAAAGGTAAGCAGTTTAATTTTACTGAGTCCCTTATGATTGATCTTTCTTATTTACCTTTTTGTACTTTTCTTGTGTCTTGTATTTGAAAGTCAAATGTTCTATTCAGCTCTGGTCTTCTCATCAGGAATGCTTAACCTCTACTTCATTAAAGATCCAGTTTCCCTTTGAAAGAGTATACTCAGTTTGTTTGGTTTTTTTTTTTTTTTAGAATTTTAGATATTTCTAGAACTTTACTTTTCTCAGGTTGATTTATTTTACCCATGCTTGTCCATCTTTTAGTGCTGAGCTTCTTCAGAATCAGCTAGGTCACTGATCAGTCCATCTCCAAGCCCCAACAGTAGCAGCTCAGATCACTGAAGACTATACTGAGCTTCCTTAAGTTTTAAAAAAAAATAAGTTATTTCTGCTGTTCCTCTACCACTCAAAGCAGTGGATGCTCTCTTGGGTCTGTTCAGCTGGGTTTCTGTGAGGAGGGAGGTGGGATGGAGGAAAGGGAGAGGAAAGAGACTGTCCAAAGCCCAAGGCTCCACCAGGGACAGGAAGCTGACACTAACAGCACACAGAGAACTGAGGCCATGACACAAGTAGCTCCAAGACCCAGATGGACCTCAGCTAGGAGAAGTAGAGTGCAGTGAGGATACTCAGTTTTGCTGGGTAGGTGATTCCTGGTTGTAATCTCAGCTCTTTTACCTTCCAGAATATCATATTCCAAGCCCTCTCCTACTTTAATGTGAAAGCTGCTAAATCTTGCATGATCCTGACTGGCTCCACTGTATTTGAATGGTTTCTTTCTGCCCACTTAAAGTATTTTCTCTTTGACTTGGGAGCTCTGAAATTTGACTCTAATATCTTGGGAGTTTTCACACTTTCCCTTAAAGCCCCTGAAACAAACCCTAAAACCCAATCTTTTTTAAAATCACATTTAAAGGATGCTTATAGTTATTTGGCCCCCAGGGGCTCAAAGGAAAACAACCTGAAGGGATAGTCAGAACTATCTGGTGTCATCCTCTCTGAATTATGGCACCAAGCATTGTGAGAGAAACAAACTTTGCTCTGCATTTTGGCTGACATCTGTTGGAGGCACCTGATTCAATAATGAATTTCAAGGAGAGGTGCCACTTGACCTATGTTATTGTCATACACTTACATAATCTATAGTCCCTTCTATGTTAGGAGGAGACTTCTTAGCAGAATACTAGTGGGAAGGGACAGAGACAGTTCCCAAATAGACAATACTGAGTGGGAGAGGGTAGGAGGATGGGTCTGCACATGACTCAAATTCTACCTGATCTGCTAACATTCCTGTTTGGAAGACCTATGAGAATTGAAGAAATGGGGAATAGAGTCTCTAAGGATATCTCCACCTGGCCTAGAAGAAGCCACCATTTTACTTCTAGAAAGCCCCAAATTTTGGACAAATGCAATGATTATAACAGAATTAATCCTATTAGTTTTCTAGGGAAGAATTCATTGATCTAGATAGGATAGCATACCTAAAAGACAGTATTCACCTTTGTGGGACTAATAGAATACAGAACCAAAATTGGAACGCTTAAAGAAATTCAAGAGAGCGCATATAGCCACTCCATCTTAAAGAGGAAAAAAATATTTAACATTTGGCATATTCCGGAATTAGTTGTATGAATAAGTTAAAAATATTAGTTAGTAAAAGTATTCTTTTTTTTCATTTTTATGTACACCTATAAATAGGGGATATTCACATAGAGAACCAAAAGGCAATAATATCAAAGGAAAAGGTAGGAATGAGAAAAATTTAGCTTACCATTCTCAGATTAAATTATAAAATTCTAGGCAGCTAGGTGGCACAATGAGTAGAGCACTTGCCCTGGAGTTGGGAGGACCTGAGTGCAAATCCAGCCTCAGACACTTGACATACTTGCTAGCTGTGTGACCTTGGGCAAGTCACTTAACCCCAATTTCCCTGCTTCTCCCCTCCAAAAATAAAGAAAAAATGTAAAATTCTGATTATTAAAAATTGCTTGTTACTTTAAAAAAATCAATGAAATAGATAAGAACTAAAAGAAAACTTGAATAGTAGTCTGATATTTTATAAACCCAAGTACATAAGCTACCAAGGAAGGGAATTTGTAACAACAGTTCCTGGGCAAGCAGAAACTGAAGCAGTTTGATAGAAAACAGGTTTAGGCCAGAATTAACACCTTACACCACAATGAAATTCAAAAATATAAATGATCTAAATATAAAATGTCATGATTTTTGAAAGAAAAGAATAAAAGGTTATATTGTTTACAGCTATTATTGGAAGAATAACATAGAACCAGACAAGTGGGAGACATGATTACAAAAGTGAGGAATAATTATATAGATTATATAAAATTTTGATAAGGTGAACAAGTTCAATGCAGCTAGAATTAGAAGAAAATACATAGGTTGGGAAGAAAGCTTTGTATTTAACGTCCCTGATAATAATCATGATAATGACGATAACAATGACAAGGATAATGACCCTAGGGGCCAGCCATAGGTTTGTGATTTAATAGGGCAGATCTGACATCCCCAAATTCTTAGTAATTCTGTCTTTGGAAGTGTATTTATGGAACACATGAATAGCCCCACTTACTGGGGTACATAAGCCAATTCTCTAACCATGGACTTAGTGGAAGGGATCCTAGCTCTGTGCAAGGAAAGGTCACTTATTCGTCTTTGGCTCTCAGAACTGTCCCAAATTACATACGTACATATGTACATACATACATATATACATACATACATACATGTATGTGTATACACAAACATGTGTGTGTGTCACTGAATATAAGGGGTGTGCAGGGGGGACCTTAGAAGAGGCAAAGAACAGGAAATGGAAAAGTAAGGAGAAATCTGGGAACTTAGAGTGTATGTGGGAAGGGTGGGGGGTCGGCTTGGAGCTCTTCTTGTCTGACCTTTCATCTGACAGAGGAAGAGACTGGATCAGTTTCTCCCAAAGATCCCATTGCACTGGAAGGCGATTTCTTTGCAAGGAAGGAAGACACTTCATTTCTCCCTCTTTTCGGCCACCCATAGGTGCCAAGACTCTGGTCCCAGTCAGACGATCAGTTAAGAGAAATTCGGGAGTGTTGCAAGCTGCCTACCCCTTCCTTCAGGGCTTGGCTGTACTGTCACTTCTCTACTTCTCTGTTTTGGAGGAGGCTGGGGAGATGGGGAGGCGGGGCGCCCTGTGGCCTCAGGCAGCTCCAGCTCCCTTATAAGAAGCTACTGCCGTTCGAACTTGGCAGCCGAGCATCTCAGGAGCGCCAGCAGCATGGGCTTCTACTCGGTCCCTATGGACTCTGGCGTCGTCCCTTGGCTGGAGAGGCACTGGACGCTCTCCTTGGTCTTGACCTTAGCCCTCGCAACACTATTGCCGCAGATCCTCAAGCTCTACCTCCGGCGCCAGAGACTGCTGAGAGCTCTGCGGCCCTTCCCGGGACTCCCTACAAACTGGCTCGGCGGGAATAAGAGGGTAAGAGGGGGCTCTGGTCATTTAATGAATTGTCAGACCTTCAGGACTTTGTTAAAAAGAAACTTGAATTTAATAGAAGACTTGACATGCAAGAGACAGAGGAAATATAAGGTACATGCCAAAGACAAATTACAGGGGACTCAATAAGGACAGACTGTTTATCTTTTATGTATTTAAATGTATGTCTAAGATTGTTATTAGTAATTGAATAGTTTGTAAGAAAGATTGGGGTAGACATGAGTATGATATGACTTCAAAAAGCAAAACTAGGAACAGCTAAAATGAGTAATTATTTTATACAAATGAGAATCAAGAGAAAGAACAGACACAGAGGAATTAGGGGAGGAAGGCTGGTAGTTCTGGAAACCTATTTTCATCAGAAATGGGTTCAAGAAAGAACAAGACATATATATCTAGAAGAGTATTTAAGTCTTCTAAATTCAGAAAGAAATAAAACACCAAGTGGACAGGGAGAGGGGAGAGGATAAGGGAGGAATCTCTAGATGGGAGGGTGAGGGAAAAGGTTAAATGGGGGATATAGATGGGTGTTTAGATTTATGGGAATGGCAGGATAAAAGAAGGATGGGGGTATGTTAAGTAATAGGAAGGCAAGGTAGTGGGTAGACATGAAGTAGAGGAGTCAGGAGGGATAAGAAATAAGAGAGATGCACAAACAAAACAAAGATCAGGAATAGAATTTGTTAGGGAGAGAATATGTTTATATATGTATGCATATATACATATATGTGTATGTATATATCCATATCCATATATTAAATATATCCATTCTTAATTGTAGCCTTCTGGTTGGGGGCAAGGAAGGGGGGGAAAAGAACAAAGTAAAAAGTGCACAGAAGTGAACAAAAGAAAACTTAGAAGGAAGCAAAGACAAGATGCATAGCTCTCAATACAACACATAGTATCCAACACACAAGTTTTCTTGAAATAAAAATTTATTGCTGTATATCTTGAATCCTCTCTTACATTCTGTTATGAACGTAACATAATTTTTTCTTTTCTTATTTTGCATTTATGTTTTAATATTTAAGTTTATAATATGTTTCTTTTTCTTTTCTTATTGTGTATTTATGTTTTAGAAAAAAAATAGAAAAAAAAAGAACTGAACTTTGTTTAGGAAGCAATGTGAAGACTTTTACACAAAAGAGTGACCTGATCCTATCTCTCCCTCATTGCCTTTCTGCCTGTACCTATGTTCAGGTCTCCTCTTGCCCTAAAATCAAGCAAACAAAAATAAAAATCTTCCATTGACCTGTGGCCTTCCATCACTATTATCCTGTTTCTTTCTTCCTTTTATTTTTTTAAATTATTTTTATTGATGTCTTTTATAGATGTTTTTCATATTAACATAGTTTCTCTGGTATCCTTCCCCTTTCAAGAAAGCCATCCCATGTGACAAATAGTATTTTTAAGGACAAAAAAGGAAAAAGAAACATAACTGATCAATACATTTGAAAAGTTCAAAAAATATATGTGCAATGTAAACACCTGAAGATCTCCAACCTCTGCAAATTCTTTTCATATTTTTTATTTCAAATCTTGTTCTTTATAATTTAGCAACATTTACTTTTGTTTCATTTTTGTGTGGTTTGTAGCATGTGAGATTTAACAAAAGGATAAACAAAGGCAGATCTCTGAGCAAGATGACATTTATTAGCAGGGGTCAATAAACAGGTCAATGGCTCGCTTCCATTTATGCCAAAGACCCTGACTGAAAGGACTGTTCCCCTTTAATAGGTTTTGGGGAGTACAGAACAAGAACAGAACAGGGTAGATGACATCATGGGTTTGAGTACGAAATAATTAGCTACCCAGCTGAGGGGCAGGGAACAACGTGATTGGTTGGAAGTTTGATAACTGGGACCAGGACAATCCCTCTTCTTCTCTCATGAAACTAAGAAGTGCTCATTGTTTGAGTTCAAGTGTGAGATAGAAGCCCAGATTTTTGGACAGCAAACCAGACATCCTTGAAGGATAGCCTGGTGGAGTAAAGATGTCAGCCCCAACTCCCTTTCCTTCACACACATTCCCTGAGGTTAGCAAAATTCCTCGAAGCAAGAAGAGTTCAGTGATTAGTAAGAGAGATGGATTTCTAGAATTAACTCATCACAGTCCAGCTGAATTCTGAACTCAGTTGAGAGACAAAGAACCACAACTTAAGCAGTTAGACACAAATTCAATTAGTCGTAAATAGGATTAATAACAAAATGATTGATACAGGATGAGTCTTAATCTTCTCAGGTTCTTTCCATTTACATAGTTGTAGTCACAGTGTATATTGTTTTCTTGGCTCTGCTTCACTCTGTATCAGTTCATATGGATCTTCCCATGCTTCTCTATATTCACCACATTCATCATTTCTTACAGCATAGTAAGATTCCATTACATTCATATAGTACTTTATTTTAGCCGTTCCCCAATAGGTGAGCATACTTTGTTTCCAAAACTTTACTATCACAAAAAGTACTATATATATATATATATTTTGATGTATATGGACTCCTTCTTATCAACAGTTTCCTTAAGGTATAAGTCTAGTAATGGAATCTCTGGTTTAAAGGGTGTGGACATTTTAGTCACTTTATTTTCAGAATTCCAAATAGTTTTCCAAAATGGTTATGCTGATTCACAGCTTCACCAGCAATGCACTAGTGTGCCTATCTTCCCATAACCCTTCCAACTCTTCTTGTCTTTTGTCATATTTGTCAATTTGCAGGATGTGAGGTAAAACTCCGAGGTTGTTTTGATGTCCATTTCTCTTATTATTAATTATTTAGAACCTTCTTCCATGTTGTTAATAGTTTGCAATTCTGAGGTGTAGTATGTGTTCAGAGAAGACCAGTACCTCTGGTATGAGGGCTGCTAAATCTTTTTCAGGGCTGTTTTCCATCCTTGGTGTCCACCTGATTCACCCAGTTCTCACCTGTGGCTCCAAGAAGCTGTAGCATATGCAGCAGCCACACCCCAGTACCACCCCTGTTTCAACCAGGTTCAGGGTAATTGAGGGGTCTCAAACCCATCGGTGAATTAGGGGGATATCTACCCCCAAGCACATGAAGACCTCCCCCAGCAGAATGGGCATATGAGAGCAATTTGTTCCAATAGCCATGAAGGTGGCTGAAGCAGGTTCTGTGAAGAGCTTAGAGGTTGATTAGACATCAAAGATGCCAAGGTCATCCATGCATTCCTAAGCCATCACCAGTCATCTTGATTTTTCTCTTGCCACTGGACTCCAGTGACTCTGGAAAAGAGATTGAGGCTGACAACTTCCAGACAACTCTGCCTTACTTAAATCCAATTTATGTGCAACTCAAAAGACATCACCCATACCATTTTACTATTTTACCTACCTCAGAGTCTTATGGCAATGGGCAAGTGATGAAGCAGCAGGTACAGCTACATTGGGAGTTGTAATCACAACCCTGCACACAGGTGACCCAGGCCAAAGGGTCATCTTCTCACTGGACTGAAACAGCAGTGGGATTCAGCAGTCCCCTGCCTGTCTGAGAAGCCTTTTTAAAGACTACACTACTCACATGCTAGCATGAGGAAGAGGCTAGAAAAGGTGCTCTAAAAATTGTCTGTGTAACCCACCCCTGCTTACCATGGCAGGTGGAGATCCAGTCTGTGGTCAAAACACACAAAAAATGTACAAAAACATTTGCAAAGATGATTTCCGCTCACCATGGGTACACAGAATGTACGCATTCTTACAGACAATGCAAAATCCAGGAGACCTGAAGGAAGAATAGCTCTTGTTGTAAGAGAACTGAACAGGTATCACACCCACATAGCAGTCCTGAGTGAAACAAGGCTGGCAAATGAAGGCTAGCTTACCAAAGTTGGAGCTGAATACACATTTTTCTGGAATGGCCAACATGAAGGGGAGTGCTGTGAAGCTGGTGTAGGTTTTTCGATCAAAACTAATATGGTCACCAAGCTTGTATGCCTCCCAAAAGGAGTGAATGATAGACCCATGAAAATGTGACTGCCACTTGCAGGAAAATGCCATGCCACCATCATCAGTGCCTCTACTCCCACCATGATGAACTCTGATTAGGTCAAAGAAAAATGTTATGAGGATCTGGAGACCTTCATCATCAATGTGCCAAAAGAGGGTGAGCTTAAAATTCTGGATAACTTTAATACAAGAGTAAGCACAGATTATCAGATACGGCAGGGAGTCCTTGGAGGAATGGAGTGAAAACAGCAACAGCAATGACCACTTGCTACTGAAGACTTGTGCATCTTACAGCCTTCTCATCACTAACACTGTCTTCTGTTTACCTAAAGGCAATGCGGCTTTGTGGTTACACCCTCACAGCAAACAGTGACATTTAATAGACCATGTCATGGTAAGAAGAGAAAGACAGGATGTGAGAGTGATGAAGGCTATGTGTGGTACAGAGCACTGACTCATCATAGAGATTTGTCGTCTCTAATCTAAATATTCATGTTCAAGAAAAGTGGTGGCCCCAAGGCAAGATGACTACCAAGAAGTTTTAATGTCAAAAGATTAGAGCACTTCTCTGAGTGGGAACAGTTCATTATTAACTTGGAGGGAAAGCTGAGCCAACACAAGGTTAGTAACAGTGAAGCAGAAAAGGAGTGGGCAGCTTTCAGAGATTTGGCTCAAAAGAAACATGATGTGCAAATTTAGAGACAACTCTATTCCAAATGTTCGTGTGGCCTGTGCCTGACCTATGGTAGAGCCTTCTGAGCTCATATTGGTCTGATAAGCCAAAAGAAGGCACATTGTTCATTAACTCCAACATAGCGGATGACATTATTTGAGACATTATTCATATGCCTTGATCGCTTACATGTAAGGGGGTAGTTTTTTGGTTTTATATTGTCCCCTTTACTTCTAAACATCTACAGCCACACACGTGTACTGCTTCATTTCCATCCATTCTGGGGGAGCGGAGTGGTGTAATCTGTCCAGATCACAATTTTGGGAATACTTATCTCACAGCTTTGGATCTTTGGAATCAATTGTGAAACATGGGAGACAGCGACAAAAGGCTACCCAGCATGGTATACCCACATTGAAGAAGGCATTCTGCTTTATGAGGGAATGTATCAGTAAGGCGATAATAGCAACGTAGATGATAATTGTCAAAATGCCTATGTAGTTCTGTATCACAAAGTATAGGAGACTCTCCACATAGAAGGCAGAAGAAGTAAATCAGAGAATTAGACACCAGAGAACCATATCCCACAAGCCATTTATCCAATCTATCAGAGCAGTAAAACATTCAATACACAATATCACAACATGGAGCCTCGCCATCCCAAAACCTCTCCAACCCCATGCTGGGGTTTTCCCCAAACAAACTCACGGTATAGCTAAGTCAGCCTGCTCAGCTCTAACTATCATGATGGTGGCTATTAGCAGCCATTAGTAGCCATAACTGTGCTCGCTCTCTCTCTCTCTCTCTCTCTCTCTTTTTCCCCCTTCCTCAGCATTTCCTATGACATAATTTCCTTTTCCTGTCAGGAAACTCCTCCCACCACGTGTAACTTAGGCTTCCTGTAATGTAGGCAGGTCACATGGCCTATTAATGGGTGGGAAAGATCTTCAAATCTAAATTGCTGTTACAGAGAAGCAGAATCACAGTAGCTCAAAAAAAGTGAGATGTGCAGATTTAGAGATATCTCCACTCCAAATGTTCATGTGGACCATTTTGCCCAACCTGTAGTAAAGCCTTCCAAGCTCATATAAATCTGATCAGCCACAGTCAGACACATGATGTCTTGACTCCAACATAGTGATTGTTTTTGGTCATCTTTAAGAACAAAGCACAACCAACCAACCATCTAGTACTTCTATATAAGATAGATGAAAGAGAAGAGAAACTAGAAGTTGACTAATAGCTTCCATATGAAGACTAGAGCCTCCATTCAGAGGCTCCATGCAAGAAGTGATGAGGGCCTCAGCTAGGGTAAAGGCAAAGACTGTATGATTGGAGTGAAGGGGATGGTGGGAGAAATGTTATGGAGATAGGACTGGCAAGACTTGGAAATGGGTTGTATGAGGGGGTTGAAGAAAGGGGAGAATAAAGGGCAACTCCAAGTTTGCAAAGATGCAGAAATGAGCAAGTTTTGGAGGAGGGGATGAGTTTGGGGAAAAACTTTTTTGGACCTCTTAAGTTGGACATGCTCATGAGACATGGAGATGAAGTGAAAATAGAGATGTCCAGGAGGCAATGGCCTGAAACTGCACTCTCTCACCATTCTGAATCTCCAAGGGGAGACATAACCACATATCAAAGGCACAGATGAGGGTGGGAGTAGATACTTCTCAGGTTGGTGATTCTGTCTTTCCATGTTCCTGTTCCCTTCCCAAAGATCCCTGAACTCATTGTAGGGTTCCCAGGACCTGGTGTCTGGGAGTTGAGGAGGAGAAAAGTTGGAGTTCACTGTCTCAACTCACTTTTTGCTTTTCTTTATTGCAGTATGAACCAGAAGAAGAGCTACAGGCATTTGAGGAGCTGCCCCAAAAATACCCCAGTGCTCTTCCTCTCTGGTTTGGGCCCTTTCACGCAATATTATTTATCTATGACCCAGAATATGCGAAGATTTTCCTGAATCGAAAAGGTAAGGACGAGTCATTATATCACAGAATATTGGAAGACTGGAGATAGGAGGGACCGGAGAAGACATCTAATCATGCCCATAGATGAGTGGGGAATCTTCTGAGGCAGCTAAGTAGTACAGTGAGTAGGATGCTGGGCCTACAGTCTGGAAGACCCAGGTTCAAATCCAGCCATGTGACCTGGGCAAGGAACTTAACCTCTGTTTGCCTCACTTTGTTTAACTATAAAATCATAATAGCAGCTACCTCTCAGGAGTGTTATGAGGATCAAATGAGGTAAGATTTGTAAGGCACTTAGCACCATGTGTAGTAGGCGCTAAATGAATGCTTATTCCCTCTCTCCCTCCATAAATGTGTCAGACAAGAGACACCTACACCCACTTGCAAAACTCCCAAGGCCTCCCACTCCACTTTGGGCTAGCACCAGTTATCAGGAAGTGTTTCTTTACCTTGAGTGACTCCATGGACCTCATCATCCCCTGGATGAATTGGGCCAGTCTCAGATAGGGTCACAAAGGATATAGAGCAAGGAAAAAAAGAGAAATCTTTAACAAGTCTTTAAGGGAAGGAAAGGCAGCCTGCGGCTGACTTGAAGCTCCTCCATAGGTTTACAGGCACAAGCCAGTTCATTTTGCAGCAATACCCAGACATCCTCTAGACGTTCTAAAGGTCTTGGGGATCTGTCCTCCCTGCTCAGACACTTTTGTCATCACCTCTCTCTTCCCTTTTCCAGAGATCATGTCACTCCCTGAGATTTCAGGGGTCACACTGACATGGCCTGATGGATAAACCAAGATGATAATTTTTGAATTGACAGGGCATCTTTAGCTTGCCAGTAATTCAACCCTTATGGTAGTGTCACCTAAATATTCTATGCCTCATTCCTTTATCTTTTAAATGAGATGGCCTCAGGGTGCACTGAGCACCACAGCTCATGGTCCTACAATGCTATCGCCCCATGGAATGCTTATGTCTTTCATCCAAGACACCTCCTGCCTGGTATCAGGGAAGGTGAAAAGCCCAGCTTAGCCAAAAGAAGGTGAATGGGAAAACATGTGTCCTGTAGAGGACTTTGGGTGGAGGGTTGGGAAATGGGATGAGCTGTCCACTGAGAGGCCTCTTCAGACTCTGAGGTTCAATGGTCCCAGACCCAGCTGATGACTCCCATACTTATATCCACCTGGTTGTCACCTACTATGCTTATTTTGCAAAATCCTTTTCAACATTCTATACCGGACAGCCCTATCTGCATTTATGACTATGACGCTCCTTCCCATGCACTGATTTCATCAGTCTTTCAGTACAAATAATAGTTTCCAGGTTTATGGGTCATTTTATAATGATTACATTCCTAATTACCAATTTAGGAGCCCTCCTTGTCTTTCAAGAAAGCTTTCTCTAAATCCCACAGGAAAGTGAACGTTTCACCCAAACCTTCTTCTGCACAAACAATCCCCCCTGTGTTTTTTCTATCCTTTTTAGTATCAACGACCTTTTCCTCTTTTTAAATCAAATTAAACATCACATCTCCCTAACCCCCTCCAACCTCTTTTCACTGGATCTTCTCTCCCAGCTTCCCCTTCCTTTTGTTCTCCACTAGGCTCATTCATGACTATTTTCTTTTTCTTTAAATTATGAACTTAACAAACATCGACATTGCACATACAAAGAAAAATGGAAAAAATCATGTATGGACCTATGAATTTCTGTTATGTAGAGTTTATAATTCTTAAAGTTCTAGTTTTAATACACTAGAACTAAAATTATCCTTCTGGTCTACACTACTATATGAACTTCTTTCTCTTTTGTGTCTGTGTTTTTAAATGCTTCATAGACACCTTTCTTTATCTTCTCTCTTTGGCGGGGGAGGGGAATTTCGTCACTGTCCACCAGATCAAAATGATGTCTGTGTCTGAAAATGCCTGTCTCATTCTGAACCTTAGTGCATCACCACTCAGCTGAAAGGTAGGAATCAGATTTTATCATGAGTCTTTCACAGTTGTTTTGTTTTATATTGCTGTGGTTATCATGTGGCTTGTTAGCAATAATAGCTAGCATTTCTAGAGCGCTTTAAAGTTTACAAAGCACTGTCCATAAGTTATCTCATTTGATCCTCACAGCCCTAAGAAGTAAGTGCTTATTATCATTTCCATTTTACAGATGAGGAAACTGAGACTGAATGTGATTAAGGGACTTGCCCAGGGTCATACAGCTGGTAAGTGTCTGAGGGAGGATTTGAATCCAGGTCTTCCTGACTCCAAATCCAGCGCTGCACTTCCTTGCTGCCTCTTGGTTCTTCTTACCATACTATGCATCATTTCATTCATGTCTTCCCAGGTTACTCTGAAATCTTTCGTGTTTGTGATTTCTTATGATACAATTATATTGCATTACACTGATGTACCATGAGCCCTTCCACCAATTGATGGGCACCAATTTCATTTCCAGTTTGTAATTATGATTTTTAAAAAACACAAAAATAACTTTTAGATATGCACTGTTTAGTATTTCAGATGATAATGGACAGAGGGACAATGTTGGAGGCAGAAAGTCCTGGTTTCAAGCTCTATCTCTAACACATACTTAGGTATATAACTATGTACAAGCTGCTTAAACTGTCAGAGCTACAGACAACTCTGCAGAATAGGTACTAACATACATCCATGAAGAACTTTCTACACCAAGAAGAGCATTATAGATGACTTCAAGAGTTTAAGGGACTGTTGTGTGAAGGAGAAATTACCCTGGGTTGATCTCAGAGGGCAGATCCAGGAGCCATAGTGGGGGGGGGGGGGGTTGGAAATTTGACCTTGATGTCAGAAAATGTTTGTTAACAAGGAGGACTATCCCAGAATGAAATGTACTGCCTCAAGAGCCAGTGGCTTCTCCCTCTTTAGCAGTCCCAAAACAGAAATCAGAGGACAACTTGTCGAGCACGTTCTTGTACGGATTCCTTTAGTGTATGGGTTGGATTAGATGCCACTGAGCTCTTTTTCAATTCCCAGATATTCTGGGTGCCATGAACAGACGAAATCAGAGGTCTAGACCCTAACTGCTAATTCGTGCCTCCTCCCACCCCCACCCCATAATAACTCTAAGTCTCATATTTCTGTCATAAGAGGAAACTGCTCCTAGACAATCCTCCAGCCACATGTCCCCTGGTTGCTATCAAAACCACAACTAAACCAATAAACCTAAGGCAGCCCCCCCCCCCCCCCAGAAACTTCCTCACAGGCTTACTGGGAAGACCAATGAAAGAGCATCCATAAAGCATTCTGCAAGCTGAAAATCTACCTAAATGTCAGACGGCGCTGTTATTATTTTTTCTTGCGTACCCCACCTCACCTCCAGGCATTCTATGGGAAGCTGGTCTTCCTACAAATGCTCCAGGAATAGGCCTGACTCAGCCTCATACAGTAGACCCAGAGCCCTGGATGGAGAGGAAGCAACCCTGGGCTATATTTCTAGCTTCTGATCCTTAGTCCCTGCGAAACTTTGCAACTCCATTTCTCATCATTTGGTGAGAGTCCCATTCCAGGAAGCACTGCAGGCTGAGATCCCCCCCTATAACTTGTGGGAAGGAATAAGCAACAACTCAAGGATTGGTTTTTGTCCTTTCAACTCATCTGCTTGGAATAAGTAACAACTCAAAGATTAGTTTTTGTCCTTTCAACTCATCTGCTCTGCCATATACCCAAGGAAGCAGCTGTGGTTTCCCAGGGTGCTGCCCCTTACGTGTAAAGTGCCAGGTTCTCCTTGCTCATGTTATGTGCCTGTTAGTGCCCAGCTCAATGCAGGTGCACACAATCCCACTCTGATTTTATCCAGTACAGTTTCGACCTAATGTGAGCTTTCTCTGCTCCTTTGCTTAACTTTACAGATCCCAAAACCTCCGTGGCCTACAAATTCTTAATCCCCTGGCTCGGTAAGTATCTGTGATCAGTTTCCTTTTCTCTGTATGGATCAACAGTATTCCATAGCAGCTAAGAAAGGAAACAATGACTTAAGTGGTGCTTGATCACTTTCACCCAACAAACCTTAATGTAATACCCACTGTTTGCCAGGTGTGGCGCTAGGTGCTGCGGATACAAAGAAAAAACAAAAATGAAAAAAGCCTGCTTAAACGTACAGTAAATAACTTCAAAGAACCTTAGAAATTCAAGGGGAACAATGTATACCCATTCAAAAAATACAAACTAAATTCAAAATAATTTCTTTTTTTTAGAGGGGGAAAGGCAAGGGAATTACGGTTAAGTGACTTGTCCAAGATCACACAGCTAGTAAGGGTCAGGTGTCAGGGACCAGATTTGAAAAACGTAATTTCTAAAGTGGTGAGAGCTAGCATCTGGGAGAAATTTAAAAAGTAGTAGCCAGGAGCATCTAGGTGGTGCAGCTAGGTGCTGCCATACTGCAGAGAGTGCAAAGCTTGGAGTCAAGAAGACTCATCTTTATGAATTCAAATCTGTCCTCAGATACCTACTAGCTGTGAGACCCTGGGTAAGTCACTGTTGGCCTCAGTTCAATGAACTGGAGAAGGAAATGGCAAACTAATTCAGTATATTTGACAAGGAAACCCCAAATGGGGTTGCAAAGAGTTGGGCATGACTAAAACAACTGAAAAACAACAATAATAAATGTGAAAGAAGAAGAGTCCCTGCCTTCAAGGAGTTTATACTCTAATTAGGGAAAACAAACACATAAGGAACTGAAAGAGAGAGACCAAGAGGAGGCATGGTGAAGTCAAGTCAGAGAAGTCCCAACGTAGTGCAGTCAAGTGAGAAATGAGGAGATGTCTGAGCTGATATCTTTCCTTTAATGGAGGTTTAAAGTTCATGACCCCACCCGCCAATTAGAGAGGCAGAGGGTAGGGATGAGATAGAGTACCCAGGCTGATAAGATGTATTCCAATTGTAAGAAAGTTGGTAGGAAGTATGGGACTGGGGTGACAATGAGTTCAGTTTTGGACACGTGTTTGAGATATTTCCAGGACATTCGATTTAAAATGTCCTGGTAATAAACTGAAGTCAGAAAGGAAACAGGATGGATACATAAATCTGTGAGTGAGCCATATGCGTAGAAATGATAATTAAATCCATGGGGCTGGTGAAGTTACCAAAAGAAAGAGCGTAAGAGAAGAGGGCTTAGAACAGAGCCTTGGAAACAACCATGGTTTGAGGGGGGAGGGGCATAATATGATTGATGAGTGGTTAGACAGGTAGGAGGAGACCTAGGAAACAATGGTATTATGGAAACCCAGAGAGGAGAAGATGGTCACCAATGTCAAATGCCATAGAGTGAGAAGGATTAGAACCATGAAAAGAATGTTAAATTTGGCAAGTAGAGAAGAATGGAGAGAGCAATTTCATTCAACTGATGAGATTAGGAACCAGATTACAAAAGGCTGAGGAATGAATGGGAGGAGAGAAAATGAAAGCAGTTAATGTAGACAACTTCTTTTAGGTATTTGGCTGAGAAGGGGAGGAGAAATTAAGGTTGAATGGATGATAGAGTCTTGTAAAAATTTTTTGTTTGGTTGTTTTATAAGGATGGAGGAGAGGAGGATGTGTGAAAACATTAGGGAAGAAATCAGTAGATAAGGGAGTGGTTGAAGTTTAGAGAGATGGAACATGATGGAGGATAAGTACGATGGGTAAGATGTAAGGCCATGGGATCAAAGGTGAATATGGAGGTTTGGGCCTTGGTAAGGAAAAGGTCAAACTCATTGTCAGAGTGGACAGCTGATATCAAAGGATTTTGAGATGAAGAGCAAGGGAGGAAAGGGAGCTCCCATTGAATGGCCTTAATTTTTTCTGTAACGTAAGGGGCAAGGTCCTCATAGATGGCAAAGAGGAAAGTGTGAGATGCTTGAGGCAAGGTTTAGAATAGTTTTGTGGGGATTTTGATAGGAAATAAATTAGGGAGGAGTAAAAGTGCTGCCTTGCAACAGTGAGGGCCCAGTTGAGGTGGAATAAAATGAATGTATACTACACATAGACAGCATAATTGTGGGACTTCCTCCAATTCCATTTAGGAGCCTCAGAATGGGAACAGGAAAGCAGATGTTTGGACTATTCCAGGATTGGTGTTTGGCAAGAGACGAGTGGTAAAAAGGGTTTAGAGAACAGAGGAGAGCATAGAGCTAAACTGACTAAAAACTATAGAGGCAAAATTTGAAAAGGAAGAAAGGAAAGTCAGAGCATGGCTAATGAGCATGGCCTTCGAAAGTACTGAGAGGTGGAGGGATTACATGTCTCAAAGAGAGGAAGAGATTTACCAGAGGCGAGGTACAAGGAAAGTTGGAAGGAAGGTGATAATTGGATAGAAGAAGGTCAGATTTTTAATTAAGTGGAATACAAGTGGCTAATGGTGAAATTTGGTGTATGAATGAAGTAATAATAAGGGTCAGGGTCATGGATAATGGGTGAACCAATGAATAAATCATAGAAACAAAAACTATGATAGAGAATGATAAAAAATGACCATAACCAAATTCCTGGGATGCTGCTAAATAAGTCCTCAAAGGGAAAGTCATATCCCTGAAAACATGTGTTAGGAAAATAGAAAAGTACAGGGTTAATAAACAATATTCAGTATTAAGATATGAAATCAACAGATTAACAAACCCCAAGTAAAAAAGAAAATAGAAAAATTTTAAAGTTAGAGGAGAGAAAGATAAATTGGAAACCAAAAAGGATATGTAACTGATCAAACTAAAAGCTGAGAATAACAAAATTGATTAGCCTTTTGATAAACTGATTAAAAAGAAGCTTAGGAAAAATCAAATGACCTTGTTTAAAAAATGAGGAAAAATCACAACAGAGAAAACAATGGGGAAAAACTATTGGATTATACCATCACAAACTGTATATCATTGAACATGAAAATGTAAAAGAAATGAAAGAATATCCACAACAGATACAAAATACCCTGTTAACAGGATAGGAAATAGAAACATTAAATAACCCAACTGCAGGAAAACAAATCAAACCAGCTATAAGGAACTACCAAAGTGGGGGAAGAAGACTCCTGGTCCAAATGAATAAAGAGGTGAATTCAACTACACATTTAAAGAACAATTTGGCCTTTTACTGTTTAAGTTATTCTGAAAAATCTAGAAAGAAAACATTTTACCATGCTCATTCTATGAGACACATATAATCTTAAGACCTATATCAGGGAAGGACAAAAGAAAAAAGAGAGTTATAGACCAACAGCATTAATGAATTGATTCAAAAGTTTTAAATGAAAGCTTGACAAAATGTCTACAGCAATAGACAGTCATTATGACTGAGTTGGATTTATATCAAGATACAAGGATTTTTTCAGCATAATGAAACAAAATAATTAATCATATTAAAAATAACAAGAACTATATTGATTTATTAAAAATATGGGGAAAATGTATTAGACAAGGCTAACACCAATTTATGCTCAAAAACCAAAATACTACAAAGTATAGCATAGAAGAACTTTTAAAAATAGTACTTAAAATGTATACATGCAAAATATAGTATTCTATGCAGTGGGGTAATACTAGAAGTTTCCCAATAAATATAAGAGTAAAGCAATAATACCATCTTTCCCCACTGTTATTTTACATAGTTCTAGAAATGCTGCTGTTGTTGTTTGACCTTGGTTCTTGAAGAGGACCAATGACATCATGAGGGTGAAGTCTTGACTCGTGCATGAACTGGATTTAAATGAGACAAAGCTGAGTCAGCTTCACTCTCTCCTCCAGAGTCATTGAAATCCAGTGACAAGATGTTAGTAACAGCATTAAGGAAAAGAAATTAAAGGGGGGAAAAAGGTATAATCACATTGAAAGAGGAGAAAAGCTATCCCTGTTTATTAATTATGTTACAATTTAGACAGAAAACTCTAGATAATCAGCAGAGAATCTGAGATACCTTCAACAAAATAGTAAGATACAAAAGAAACCCACAAAAATGAACAGCAACTTATGTATCAGTAACAAAAGTCATGATAGAGAGACAGACAGATATGTGTACATTTACACATTTCTGTGTGTGTATTTCTATGTGTGTGTGCACGTGTATGTGTGTGTAGGGGTGGGCATCTACAAAAAGACAGATATAAATTTAGATTGTTGATCCTGCATGGTGAGAAGTGGCATTACCACCGGCGCCTTGTGACCCCAGCCTTCCACTTCAACATCCTGAAGGACTACATCCACCTAATAAAGGACTCAGCCCGTATGATGCTGGTAAGGGAACAGGCTGACCAAGGGCCCCATAGGGGGTTCAAAGACAATCCAGAAATGGAGCCTTTTGAGGGAGAAGCATCTGCTTCCGTGTCCAGCAATGTGCTAGAAAATTTAGGAAATTAAGATGGGGGTGTTAGCAGAGACTAGACTAATTGGCCTTATAGATTATCCCCTTCAACTTCAGAATTTCTGTGATACCTCTAGTACTTTGTCTCACTGGAGCCTCACAACCATTATGTAAGGAAGATACTGCAAGTATTATTATCCCTATCTTACAGATGGTGATAACAACACATCCAGAGTCTTCCTTGTAGAGTTGATAATAAGGAGAGAATAAATAAGCAATCTAGGACTCATACTACAAAGTTTTTACTAGAATAAAATATTTATAAATACTTAATATATTAACATACAGTATATTTGTTAAATTTATATAGTATTTTTCAAATAGTATCCTAATAAATTTATAATAACATAAATATAAAGGTAAAATCATTTGTTCATGATCGCATGAGTAAACCATAGATCCAGTAGTCAAATCCAGAGGGGAGAAAGAGGAGGAGGAGGAGGAGAAGGAGGAAGAGAGACAGAGACAGAGACAGAGAACAATGTCATGTGCAAATAGATAAGCAAAAAAGGGGTTCTTGAATAACGGTGATGATGCAGATCTTCCCTTCCCAGGATGAATGGGAAAAACTCAGAACCGAGGATAGTTCCATGGAGGTCTCCGAGTCTATCTCTTTCATGGCCTTGGACAGTGTTCTGAAATGTACATTCAGTGTCCAGGATTTGAGCAAAGAAAATAGGTCAGTGGCAATGAGCACCTAGGATGAGGACCAAGTACTGACCATCGCCCTGTCCCCTGGAAACACGTTATGTCTTCTCCTCTTGCAGCTTCTTGAACACCTACTTCCAGAATGTGAGCAAAATCGCAAATTTAGTCTGCAGTCGCATGTACAGCTTCTTCTATCACAGTGACTTCATTTACAAGCTGAGCTCTGACTTTCAAGAGTTCCGGGCTCTCTGCCAAGAAGTAAAGAAGCGACCAGGTATTTCCTGAGATGTGGCCAAGCCATAGATTCATATCCCACTTTTGTTTGGTGTGATGCAGTGCTCCTGGAGTCATAGAATCTGGGTTCAATTCCTGACTAACTACTTGTGTTCCCTCTCACAAATCACTTAACATCCCTTGGTCTCCATTTTCTCAAGTATAAAATTAGAGGAGTGGACTAGGAAGCCTCTAAGATCCTTCTAGTTCTAGATCTATCATACTAGAATTGCCTGGGATACTCAATGCAATTCACTACAAGGAAAGAGTATTAAATACCTTCTATAAACCAGGTTCTGTGGGTTCAAAGAAAAGAAGGATAATGGTCCCCAATCTTGAAAAGCTTATTAGGAAAGAGGGGCAGGGAATGCAATGCATTCGTTGACTTAAAAATACAAATTCGTTGGGTGGAGAGGTATGTGGGAAATACTAATAAATGGGGAGAATTAGGAAGAGGTTCATGTAAGATGTGGATCCTGAGGAGAAACTTAAGGAAAGCTATGGATTCCAAGAGACAGTGTCTTTCAGAATGATGAGTTTCTAGAGATTCAGAAGTCCAGGAGAGCAGACAGTGGGAATTATGAGGTGAATACCCTGAGTGTCCTCTTGAAATAGAGGATCCCACCACCCTACCTTCTCCAACTGCAGAAAGGGAGGGATCCCTGGAACTTGGTCAGTGCCTGAGACCATATGAATGGCCATACCCTGACGAGGTACTCACCAGATGCATTTTCAAATGGAAATGGTGAGGAGGTGAGGGGTACATTTAAATACAATGGCTAAGTGCCATTGTATCCCTGTTGTTTCACAGCAAAGTAAACCTCTTTTGTTAAATGTTCAGTGACTGGCAAGTGCCTCACTCCATCCCAACATTGAACCTGACCTAAGAGTGTGCTGACATTAGAACGCCTACAACATGCCTACACTCTGATTCCAAAACCTACTTTTCTTCCCAACTTGCTTATTTCTAACGCTAGTATCACAGGTCTCAGTCACTCATGTTCAAAACCAATAGAAAGGGACCTCCAAAGTTTTTAGTGCAACTTATGCCTAATCGAGAATCCCTTCTTATAATACTTAACAATAAAACAATAAGAGACGCTACCCAGGGCACTAATTAAGTGTCTCTCAAGGGACTGGGTATCAGTTTGCTAGTTTATATTGTCTTAGAGAGTGTGATGCTGCCAAACACCAACGTAGGAAAGTTACTTGAATCTCATAGCAGGTTCACAGATGTCTCTCAGGGTCTTTGTCAGTGGCAGGATCCATGGTTCCTGGGTAACAGAAATATGTTCTTTCCCCTCCCCCCAAACAGCTAAAATCATCCAGGACAGGAAGGCAGCCTTCAAGAATCCAGGGGAACAAGAAAAGATTCAAAAGAAGAAGAAGTACCTGGATTTCCTAGACATCCTCTTTCAAGCCAGAGTAAGCGTGTAAAACACCTACCTATTGTGTCCAGGCACTTGGAGACACAGAAACAAAAATGAAAAAATCCAGGTCATCAAGAAACTTCCTTTCTATTAGAAGACTATGCTATTTTGGAAATCAGACAAACAGGCTGGTAGCCTGACACGCCAAATACTTGATTGAATGGCAAACTGGTGACCCTAGGAAGATTCCCAGCTCTGTTTCCATTCTAATTTCACCACTTTCTCAATGTAGCTCATTCTCTTATTAATTCATTTAAAAGTATTTATTAAGTGCTTGTTGTATGTAATATAGTCTATGCCAGCCATTTGGGGGCATACAATGTCAGTTAAGAGGAATTCATGTCCTCCTCATGCTCACAGTCTAGTAAACGGAAGAATGTAATATGCAATATTACAGAAGACATTACATTATTAAAGACAGTGCTCTGGGAAATGCAAGGGAGGAAAGGCGCAATCTTCATCAACAGGTTGTTCCATGCATCAAGCCACTTAGACTAAGTGACCCAAGTTTGGGGCCTCATCCAGAGATGGTGCCAAGATGTGTCGGTTCCAGAAGGCATTGGGACCCCCAAGTCAGGTCAGATGGGGATTGAAACATATTGAGGACAGGGAGGGAAAGAGCATTAAGAAGCATGAATGTATTTGGAGATTAGATGGAATGTTAGCAGCAGGTCTCAGAAAGTCAAGTGTCCTGAACTCAGAGTCTGCTGTGGCTTGAGGGCTTCTACCTTTACAACTATGATTTTTCTTACAATTGTTCTGATGATTGGCAAACAGAACAAATCTATAATACTGGCCTTGCATAAAGGAAGACTCCTTGCTTTTTTAGGATGCAGAGGGAGGAGGCTTCACAGATGAGGAACTAGTGGATGAGGTAAATACATTCATGTTTGCTGGCCAAGACACCATGGCCTCTGGACTCTCCTGGACCTTATACTGCCTGGCCATGAACCCAGAACACCAGAAGAAATGTAGAGAGGAGATACAAGGTATCCTGGAAGATGAAGACTCCATAACCTGGTGAGAGTCCCAGAATCAATCCCAACTCCTCAGTCGGTCATTTGTTTTTTTTCCTACCTCTTAGATTGAGGGTGCCAACGCTCATCCTTAATTCTTCAGATCCCCTTGGTATGTCCCAATTCAGTTGGAAATGATTACTCTCCTCAAAGAACAGGAGAAGCTCCAGACCCTCCCTCCTTCACCAAATGTAAGTGCCTCCTTCCCTCTAGCCTAAGTCCCTTGGCAAGATGAAATCTCAGTACAGCAATGAGATTAATTCAACTTCAATTTAGCAAATATCCATTAATCATCTTTGTGTTAGACCCTGTGCTGGGGACAAAGGGAGACACAAAGATAGCTACAACATAGACCCTGCTACCACAGAGCTTAAGGAGTATTGAAAGAACAGATACACAAAAAACTATGATTTTCCCATTGGATGTACCATTGGTATGTCAAACTTACCATGTCCAAAACTAAATTTCTTATGCCCACCCCCTGAAACTTTTCCTTCCTTTAGGCTTCCCTATTCCCATTGAGCCCACCATCATTTTCCCAGTCACCAAAGATCACAAACACTTTAGCTTCATTATCCTTGGCTCTTCCTTTTTTTTTCATCCAATCACTGCAACCTCCACCCGGGACCAATCAATTACCAAATCTTGTTAATTTTACTTCCACAACATCTCTCCCGCCATTCCCATGGACTCTACTTGCTTAGATGATTATAACAGCTTCCTCCTTCCTAATTGGTTTCCCTGCATCCAGACTCTTCACTCTGAAATCTACGCTACACAGAGCTGTCAAAATAATATTCCTAACCCCGAGTTCTGACCATGTCACTCCTCCCTCACAAACTGTCAATTGCTCCCTATTGCTTATAAAATAACATATACATTTGTCATTCTGACATTTAATATTTTTATCCATCAGGTTCCTATATGTATTTCTAGATTTGTGTACTCTGTGTTCCAGTCACATAGTACTGCTAGTTCTCTCCCAACTTTAATAGGCTGTCTCCTCTCTTCATGCATTCTCCCAGGCTATCCTGGGAGAACAACAACAGCTAGCATTTATACAACTCAGAGACACAGGTTTGCAAAGTGCTTTAATATTATCTCATCTGATCCTTGCAACAATCCAAAGGGGTAGGTTTTGACTTGGTATTTCCATAGCCTAGCACAGTGTCTGGAAGAGAGTGGAATAATAGAGCCTTAATCAATATGAGTTGAATAGATGGGAAAGCAAAATGATTGCTGAGAAGAGGACCAATCAGAAGGCCTCTTCAAGAAGGAAAGATGAGGTTGTATCCCAAAGAGATCACACAAGTGGGAAAAGGACCCATATGTACAAAAATGTTTATAGCGGCTCTTTATGTAGTAGCAAGGAATTGGAAATCAAGGGAATGCCCATCAATTGGGGAATGGCTGAACAAGCTGTGGTACATGAAGGTAATGGAATACTACTGTGCTATAAGAAATGGAGATGATACAGACTTCATAATGACCTGGAAAGACCTACATGATATAATGCTGAGTGAGCTGAGCAGAGCCAGGAGAACATTATACACAACCACAGATATATGGATTCTGTGAGGACTAACCTTGATAGACTTGGCTCTTCTCAGCAATACAAGATTCAGGGACAACTCCAAAGGACTCATGAGGGAGAGAGCTATCTACATCCAGAGAAAGAACTATGGAGACTGAATGCAGATTGAGGCAAACTGTTTACTCACCTTTTTTTCTTTTGTTTTTTTTTTTCTCTTTTATTTTTGTTTCTGGTTTTTTTGTTTTGTTTTGTTTCTTCTTTCTCATGATTCATTCCATTGGTCATAATTCTTCTTTACAACTTGACTATTGTGTAAATAAGTTCAATGCAAAGTGTTATGTAGAAGACATATCGGATTCCATGCCGTCTTGGGAAGGGAGCGGGTGGGGGGCGGGTGGAAATCTGGAACTCAAAATCATGTGGAACTGAGTGTTCTAAACTAAAAATAAAAAATCTTAATTTAATAAAAAGAAAAAGAAGGAAAGATGAACAATTCTGGCTCTCACTGATTGGTCAATATCAGGTCACAGACCAAGCCTTGCTTGCTCATTGATTGGATTTGTGATGGCTCAGAGTGTGTGTAAATAGGAATTATTTCTGTACTGTCCAGAAACTCTGAGGATCTTCTCCTCCCAGACTGATTCTTTTGTGAAGGCAAAGTAGACCACCTTTGGCTTCCATTCTTACTGAGGCCTTAATTTATGGGTGTTGCCTCTGACAAACTGACACCTGGGAAAGACCTAGTTTAAAAAGGCCAAGGTTTCCCACTGCATCTGAGGCCGTTGCTAGTTGTCCTGACCTATGCCTTGCCACTGGACTCTGATGACTCTGGAGGAGAGAGTGAGGCTGATGACTTTGCCCAGCTCTGCCTCACTGAAATCTAATTCACTTGCAAGTCAAGGCACCACCTTCCTGATGTCATTGGTCCTCTTTGAGAATGAAGGACAAACAACAACAAGTGGAGGTGGACATAGTAAAGACTTATTTTTTTCAGGACAAGTGAGACATGAACATACTTATAAACTGTAAAGAATGAGCCACTAAACAGAGAGAGACTGAAAATAAATGATAGAGTAAGGATGACAGCTGATAGCTTATTTTTTAAGTTCATATTTTTGTTTATTAATTCAATGGTTTTTTTGCTTTCAGTTTTGTTAATCTCTCATTTTCAGGATTTTTATTTTGGTGTTTCATTGGAGTTTTTTCACTTTTTAAGCTTTTTTTAAGTTGTGTGCCAGGTTCTTTGATCTGGTATTTCTTTTATTAATGAAAGCATTTAGCAATTTAATATTTCACCTAAGTGTTGCATTGGCTGCATCCCAATTTTGTCATTTGTCTCAATGTTGTCATAGATGTTATTGATTTTTTCTATTATTTCTTCTCTATAGACCCATTGTTAGGATTGTTAGTTTCCAATTAATTTTTAAATGTTTTAATTCATTTTAAGTTTAAATACGAAATGAGAAAAGGAAAGAAATAGAGCATTTCCATACACACAGCAGAACATAAGAGAGGATGCAATATAAAACAAATTTCCAATTCATTTTTAACATTTGCTTCAAAGGCTGTTAATTTAATGTAAATTTTGTGGCATTATGAATAATAAAAGTTGCATTTAATATTTGCAATGTTCAGCATCTGCTTGTGAGGTTGCTATATCCTAATAAATGGTCAATTTGGTGAAGGTGCCATGCATAGCTGAAAAATAGGTATACTCCTTTCTATTCCTATTCAATATTCTCCAGAGTGCTATCAAATCTAACTTTTCTTAAATTCTATTCAGGTCCTTTAATTTCTTTTTGTTTCTTTTTTTTTTGTTAGATATATCTAGGTCTAAGAGGGATAAACTGAGCCCACAACACACTATTATGCTTTTACTGTCTATTTCTCCCTGTAACTTATTTAACTTTAATTTTAAGAATTTAGATGCCATTTGTTGCATATATAGATATAGATTTAATATTGCTATTATTTCATTGTTTATAGCATCTTTTTAAAAAACATATTATCCCTGTATTTCTCTTTTTATTACATCCATTTTTTGCTGTTGTTTTCTCTGAGATCGCAGTTGTTACTCCTCCCTTTTTTACTTGAGCTGAAACATAATAGATTCTACTCCAGCCCCTTATTTTCACTCTGTGTGTATTTTTTGCTTTTATATGTTTCTTGTAAACAACATATTGTTGGGTTCTGGTTTCTAATCCATTCTGCTGTCTTCCTCTTCCATTTTATGAGTGAATTCACCCAATCACATTAATAATTATAATTTCTAATGTCTATTTTCCTCCATCCTATTCTCTATAACTTTCCTTCACTTTTGTTCTACTTCCTCTTTAATAGATTAAATGTTGGTTTGCTTCTGAATAATCCCTCCTTTAATATATCTTCTTTCCTATTCCCTCCCCTTTCCCTCTTGTTTCTCTGTTCAATGCAATGAACCAATCCTGTGTGTGTGTGTGTGTGTGTGTGTGTGTGTGTGTGTGTGTGTGTGTAACTAAATTGGGAAATTGAGTGTGTGTCAGTAAGAGGAGTGATTGAAGCCAAGTTGCTGCTGTTGGGGGCAATCAGAGAGATAGATTTGCCAGAGCCCACCCTAGATTCTTTTTCAGATGTGGGTTGAATTAAATATTCTCTGAAGTCTCTTGCAGTTCTGAGATTATGGGAATCTAAAATTGTGCCAGTCCTTATAAGAAATCCTAGTTAATTCCCTCCTCTTTCCTCTGTGATTCCTCACAGGGACCACCTGAACCAGATGCCCTATAGCACCATGTGCCTCAAGGAGGCCCTCCGCCTCTACCCACCTGGCCCCAAAATAGGCAGGCAGCTCATCGAGCCCATCACCTTCCCAGATGGACGCTCCCTCCCTTCAGGTAGGTCTCTGCCTACACACCCAATTCAGTTTCTTTTAGAATTGATGGCCTTGTGAACCATAAGAAGCAGAGCCAGTGAGTCATTGGGTTTCTTGCTAAACCAGGTGAGAACAGTAAGAACACCTGGCTCAGACCTGGGTCCCATGCCGGAGGCTCAATCGAGGATTGATTTTTCAAAGGTACCTTATAGACTTGGAGCAAAGTAGCAAAGGCATGGTGGACAGTTTCCAGTATTATTCCCTTTCCAAGGAAGGACAGAAAGTTTTCAGAAGCACAAGGGTCCTCAGAGGCTAACTAGTATAGCCTGGACCTAAACAAGAATCCTCTCTACAAAGTCTCCACCAAGTTTTTTTCTGCTATTAATTGATGGCTACCAGGGGGGAGAACCTACCACCTCCAGAGCCAGGCCCTTCCACTTTGCCTTAGGTCTGACCATGAGGAAGCTCTTTCCCATAGCCAGACTACATTGACCTCTGTGTGACACCGTTGACCCCACTTCCCTCCCTTCTCCCTTCCCTGCCTCCCCCCAGTTCTTTCTGGAGCCAAGCAGGAAAAGATGAATTTGTCTTCTACATTACAGGAGGCCTTCAGGCACTTGTGGACAGTGATCCTGTTCACCCTGAATCCTCTCTTCTCCAGGCTTACACAAGGTGCCTTTGGAATCAATTCTAACTCACTCAGTACCTCTTGTGGGTCTGGGTCTATGCTGGCCACCACAGAGCTCAAAGTGTGGGAGAAGGAGAAGGTACCAACACTGACAGAATCAGAATTCAGCAGGGCCCACTAAGGATGGCACACGAAGGAGGTGCACAGAACACACATGACACGAGAGGAGAAGAAAGCAGCCACTGATGCTCCTAGGGAGGGTCCCACGTGACCAAGATGGGGGGAGGAGGGGGAGGAGGACACATCTAGTGAGGGAGAGGGGTGCGCGCAGGACTGGGAATGGATCTGTCCAGTCTTCAGGGAGGAGACATTCTGGCTGTTCTTCACACATGTTCCTCTGTCTCTCGTCCCTGGGCCTTTGCACAGACTGACCTCAGATCTTGAATTAAGCCCCTCCTCACTTCTACCTCTAAGAATTCCTAGGCTCCATCAAGATTCAGCTCAAGCACTGCTTTCTACACAAAATTCTTCTTGGTCTCCCCAATGCTCTGTCTTAGCCCCCCAAGTCACCTTTCAGGTAATATTTATGACATATCTATATCCATATATTAATATCTATCTATATCCATATATCTACGGCATATATTAAATACACCTATAAATAATGCTATTGAATCATTACATATATTTTATTATAAATATAATTATATTAAGTATTAAATATATTTATAGATAATATATCCGTATATTTATATCCACATAACTATATATCCATGACATAGCTATAGCCATGTATTTTTCTATCTCTAGGTATCTTTACACATCATATATTTGCCTATAGCCATCTATTCATACACACATTCATGTGTGTATAAGCACATCATCTCTTCCAGCAAGGTTATAGTTCCATGACATCAAGAACTGATTCTCTTTTTTCTTTATATCCCCAGAAACAAAGTTTCGAAGGTAGTTTAAAAAAATGTTAATTCTCCTCCTCTCTTTCTCACTCTCCCTCCGTTTCCCTCTCTGTCCTTCCCCTTCTTTCTTTCCCTCTCCCCACCCCCCATCTCTGTTTCTGTCCGTGTGTCTCTCCCCTTTCTTCCCCTCTTTTTCTCCCTCCTTCCCTTTCTCTCTCCCCCTCTCCCTCCCCTGATCCTCCCCCCCCCCCTCCTTGTCTAGGTGTGATAGTTATCCTGAACATCTGGGCTCTTCACTGCAATCCTGCTATCTGGGAAAACCCACTGGTATGATTGTTCCTGACAGAAGCAATAGTATCCAGACCTTTTTGACAGCTAGACATTGCTCCTTCCATATACTTGAAATAGTTCTGAGGATATGGATTTAAATCCTACTTCTGCTATTGATTACCTCTAGGAATTTAGAGAAGCCTCTCCCTTAACCTCTCTGAACCTCATTTCCTCTTCCATAAAATGAAAGATGTGGACTTAAAAGCCTCTAAGGTATCCTGTATTTATAAATCTATAATATAATTTATGATCCAAGACTTAGGGTAGTGCCCTGTGCATAGTAGGCACTTGATAAATGCCAATTGACCATCAATCCTAGGAATTCTTTTAAAGAATGGAGTGATTTTCATCAATGTGGGCCATTCTTCCATTAACACTAATCGCAGGGCATTCACTCTATCAATTAATTACTTAATTAATTGACTCCAAAAACATGTGCTTCCCATGTATCATGGGTACAAGTCATGACCAGCCCTAAAAGCTGATCTTCACAAGTTGCTGGATCTGAAAAAAATTCCCACCTAAAATCCAGTCTCTCATAATGAACTTCTCCATCCTGACTCGGGCTTACCATGAGATCACAAACACAAAGTCTCTTGTCAGGCCCATGTTCAAAGTCTGTACAGTTTAGCAGAACCAGCATCACCTGTTACTCTACTGGCAAGGTCTTCAAGAACCCAGGAACATTTCCATATCGTGATCAAGTTTCAGAGAATGATGTTAGGAGAATTGAATATAAAAGGGAAAAAAGCTTCTTCCTACGTAACATTCACCTAATTCACACCATCACTAGTAGGTTGGGTCCCCAGAAAGATGGATGTTGCTATTCCTGGATTCCTAGAGATAACCTTGTGTATGGCTATTCTCCTAAACACTAGCTTACAATCACCCACGAGTGGGCTTTCCCTTCACAATCGGCAGTACAGTCTGATCTTAGTATAGGCATTCCCAGCATTGTATAGCAAGAAAAGCAATTACAAATCCTCTCCCTGGTACCCTATTCTCCCACAAATAAGCTCAGAATCCAGGACTGGGTAAGAATGGGCACAGACTTAAGGTAAAATGGCAGTGAGGTACTCTGACTTCCCTTAGGGGAGGGGAGAAGAACAGCAAATGGAGCCCAAAATGTTCATTTCCAAACACTCGGTTGTTTAGCTGAGATGTCTCTTCATAGATCACAATGTCTCCATTTGACTAGTGGCTCACCTTTCTATGGTGTAGTATCAAGGTCGGATGTTACAAGCTACTGCCGCACGTGGCTGGGCTGGATCCTCACTGGTCTCTGCTCCTGCAAGGCTGCAATGCTGAGCTAGGATGTCACTTGTATGTGTTAGACAGGGACAAGTCACCCAGAAACTGGGCACCGCAGCCAGGCCGGACCACTTGTTTGGCTGTTGGGCACAAGCCAATCTGCTGATTTCCTTGGTTTATTCTTCAGTAAGCAGCTGCTGTATTTTTTTCCACTTCAGCTACTGGCTTTGCTGGGTACTACTGCACCCAACTCAACTGGAGTGGCACAAAGGTCTTTCAGCTAGGGGAACAGTCCTTACCTTAAGATGAGCAGAAGCTTCTTCCCTTTGTCACTTCCAGGAAGGACATGAGAGAAGCCTTGCCTCTCCTATGAAGAGTTTCCTCTTAGCTCAAAAGTCCCTTCCCTCAATGAGCTGCTTCATTATGCCTTTCAGTCTTTTTTCAGTCATGGGGTTTTCCTGGCAAAGATACTGGAATGATTTGCCATTTCCTTCTCCAGCACATTTTACAGATGAAGAAAGTGAGGCAAAGAGGGTTAAGTGACTTGCCCAGGGTCACACAGCTAGTAAGAATCTGAGGTCAGATTTGAACTCAGGAAAATGAGTCTTCCTGACTTCCAGGTCCAGCACTCTATCCATGATGGCTTAGGTCACAGGGGTGGGGAACCTGTGGCCTCGAGGCCACATGTGTCCTCCAGGCCAAAGTTTCCCCTCCTCTGCCTTAGGATGATTCATTTGAGTTCAGATATTTTTACCTCCAGTGTTCCTTTGGAACCTTCTGTAGATAAGCAGCTAAGAACAAAGATATGAATGACATCTGTAACATGGAAACAAGTTCATCTTGTTGGTCTCCTTGGAATTGGTTGAGGTGCTACCTTTCTGGCATAGAGAATGGTTGTTTTTGATTGACAGGATTTCCCCTTTACATTTCACTGTCTGTTTTTTAGCCTCTGCAGAATTTGAGATTTTGTTGAAATCTCGCAGGAGCACACCTCTTCCATGTCCATTCCATGTAATTTGTTGGATTGGTTATAGTAGAAGAGGGAGGAAGCTACTTAATTCACTAAAGTCCTCCAAAGCTGGGGTGGGGATGCCTTGCCTGGGTTCTGAGACTTTATCAGGAGAGGAGACCTCTGACACATCCTACTCACCAAAAATGTCTGAGAATCACCCAGCCTGAGAATGAGTGGTGTCACATGGATCTTAAGCCCAAGGACTAGTCAGGGGAAAGACAGCAAGTTTTGTGACCCAAAGGATGGCTGTTAGGTGATGGACTTTTCTCAGCAACTGTATCTCCAAAGCGATGGAGATGCTGCGATGGACATGGGGGACAGAGGGCCTCCACTAATGAAACACAAATTCCTTGGAGGGTTGATATTGCTCATTTCCACGGTAAACTGTATAGAAGCCCCTGGTAGTGAATGTAGCTACGGGATGGCCAGGAGAGACTGTGCCTAACATGACCTTCCCTGAACAGCCCAATCAGAAAATGTGCTCAAGCTCAGCCTGCCAAGCCAACTCTTCAGGTCTGGAAAAGTCCCCTTCCATCTAAATCATCTCATTTTAAACCTTCAAAACTTGCCAAGTAAATGCTCTCCTTCTTTTCATGAAGGCCCAGCTATAGTCAATCAGGATTAAAGATCCAATATGTGAAATAGTAAGAGAACTGTTTGTGTCTCAATTACAACTCAGCACAAAGCTCAGACCTGCTTTTCTTCGCATGGGGTCCTCTTTCCTAAGGGTTTCTGCACAGGTCAAAATAACCTGGCTAGTTCTGAAGATTGTTCCCAAGTGGTGCAAGTAGTATTTTGGATAAGGCTTTGAATTTGTGACCAATGTGTTTTTAATCAATGGAATCCATTCATTCTGATTGGGGGGGGGGTCTCCTTGCAGGTCTTTGACCCTGAAAGGTTCTCCCCAGAGAACTGTGAAAAGAGACATCCTTATGCTTTCTTACCATTTTCTGCTGGATCCAGGTAAGGATACAACAATGGCTTATATGGGGGACACTGTGTTGAAAATGTCAAGAAGCTTTATTTGGAAAGTTCTCTCTCAGCTCCTTTTGCTTCCATCTCCCCATCTAATTTTTATCCCCTTGAACTCAATTAAGATGTTGACTCTTTGCTTCCATCACTAGGGCATGCTGCCTATGAGGATATACTCACATGTTTCGTTCTCTGTGCCACTTATTTATTCATCCAACATTTATTAAGTACCTGCTGTATGCCAGGTACAGTTCACAGACGTTTCCACATTTGGGAGTAAAGAGATAAAAATGAATCAGTCTTTGCCTTAAATGATTCTCCTGTGGGTGGATGGAGGGTTGAGAGGGTGGAAATTAAGACAGAGGAGTAAGTAGAAAGAGGACAAACTATCGAGTCAGAGGACTTAGGTTCAAATCCTACCTCTGACATTCATGATGTGTGGAGTTGTGGTCTAGTCACTTAACCTTTCTTGGTCTATTTTCTCATCTGCCTTTTGTACTCAATGGCCTTGCAGTCCTTTTAAGCTCTAAAGCAATGATTCTATGATTCCACCTCACTCCCTTAGCTGGAGCACAAAGATAAAAATGAAATCATCGCTTCCCCTAAAGAGTTTACTTTTTCCTGGAGGTGGTAATTAGCATCTGAATATAGATAGGAAGAGATCACAGCCAGAGCACCTGGTTTCAGATTGTACCTGTGCCTTCCCAGGCCTCAGTTTCCTCATCTGTAAAATGTGGGAATTATATTAAATAGCTTCCATGGTCCCTTGCAGCTCTAGATCTACACGCAGTAGAGTACAAAGCAGGGAGAAACCAAAGAAAGTTAGAGGAGGGGAACAAAACACCTTCCACCAAAGGGTCATGGAGGAAGTAACATCTCAGCTAAACTTTGCAAGTCGACCATTCTGAAAAGCAGGGAGAAGTAGGAAGAGACACAAAAAGTAGAATGCCAAGTTTGAGGAATACCAGTTGATCCTGTTTGGCTGCTACACAAGGCCTGTGGAGGGAAGTAATGTGGGGAAAAGGCTGGAAAGGTTGAGACTAGATTGTGGAGAGCCTTGAATGCCAGGTTGAGGAGTTTGCATTTTATCTAGAGGCAGCAGGGAGTGACTGGAGGTTTTGGAGTGTAAGAACTTCACAAAAGGGACTAGTCTGCTCTTTGACCACAAACTATTCCCCTAATTTTGGCCATCCTATAGAGAACTTTGTCAGCCAGTTAGCCAATAGAAATTAATTAGGCACCTGCTATGCACCAGGCACTGTGCTAAGCACTGAGGATACAAAGAAAGGTGAGAGAGACTCCCTGCCCTCAAGGACCTCACAGTTTAATGGGGAAACAACATAAAACAAGATATATACAAGATAAATTGAAGCTAATTGACAGAGAAAAGGCACTAGAATTATGGGGAATCAGGAAAGAGTTTTTGCTGTTAGAAAATAGATTTTAGCCAAGACCTGAAGGAGGCCAGAGAAGTTGGGCAGCAGAAATGAGAAGGGACAGAATTGCAGGAATGGGGCAAGTCAGTGAAAATGCCCATGGTTCAGAGACAGCATATTGGTGGAGAGCAACAGCAAGGAAGCCAACTTCCAGGGAGGGAATAAGGTGGAAGAAGACTAGAAAGGTGGGGGGAGGAGGTATCATGTTATAAAGGGCTTTAAGAGCCAAATAGACAACTTTGTATTTGATCCTGGAAGTGATAGGGAGCCCCTGGAGTTTATTGAGTAGGGTGCCAGTATGTGAAAAGTCAGACCTTCACTTTGATAGCCTAGTAAAGGATGGATTAGTGTGGGGAGACACTTGAAGTGGGGAAGCCAAACAGCTGGTTATTGCAGTAGCCCAGGTGTGAGGTGGTGAGGGCCTGCACAATCAAGGAAAATGCTATTTTATCCTAGAGGAAAGTGTAAGTTTCCTCTCAAGAATCTTATCAAAAGTGGTGTTGTGTGAGTGAAGAGAAGGGAACATGATGTGGATGATGTGAAAGGGAGTCACCAAGACTTAGCAATCAAATGGATATGAGGGGCAAAATGGAAGAAAGATTCAAGGTTAAAAATTTAGGTGACTGGAAGGATATCGATGCCTGCAGTAGAAATACAGAATTTAGCAAGGATAGGAACAGAGGGAAGATTAGTAAAGAGACTAGGGCAAGATATGGAGATCTCAGAGTCACCTGCGTAGAGATGGTCATTGAACCTGGGGGAGCCAATGAAGTCACCATGAGAGCAGAGAAAGAAGAGAAGAAGACTAAGGAGATGATGCTGGAAGATACCTCCAGTTTGGGGCATCAATGAGTCAGAGGAGAGGAATATTGAAAATGAGCAGGGTCATATAAGCTGACAGAGGAGAGAATATTCAGACAATGTGTAAATCAACAGTGTCAGATGTTGTAGCAGGACTTCTTAAACTTTTTCCACTCATGACCCCTTTTTGTGTTCAGGCAGCATTTGCTGGGATTGCATGGCCTGAGGGCATGCACAGTGCAAAGTGCGCATGCTTTGTGTTCAGAACTAAGACTGCACTGAAGTTGCCAGATGCAATGTGGGCAAGTGCTGCCAGAAACACCTTGGACTCATTATGCATTTGATTTTAAATTAATATTTGGTTGTCTTGCATTGGTCAAGAGCCACAGTTTAAGAAGTGTTGCAGAATTTAGGAAAGATGAGGACTGGAGAAAAGATCGTGAGATTTGGCAATTAAGAAATCATTGATAACTTTGGAGAGAGCGATTTCCATTGAATGATGAAATCCTAAGCCAGATTGCAAAAGGTTGAGAAGTGAGTGAAAAGAGAGGAAGTAGAGGTCATGAGTGTTAATACCTTTTTCAAGGAGTTTGAGAAATGGAGGAGAGATATAGGATGATCGCTTGAGGGAATCAATGAGGATTTTTATGAGGATGAAGAAAATCTGAACATGTTTGTAAATAGCATAAGAGCCACTGAAAAGAGAGGGATTAAATGTTCAAAGGGAGACTGTTGTGGGGGAAATCTAGGACCTAGGGCACAGCTAGAAGGACTGGTGAGAGGGACCACTTTTTTATCTGAGACCCAGTGGTCCAATAATGCAGGTGATGATAAACAACCAGAAGAAAGTCTGAAGTGGAATGCCCTCCAGGGGCAAACAAGCCAATTTGGGTAGCAGAGAGTATGTAAAGAAGAATATTGTGAAGTGTCTGGAAATGGAACCTACTTAAGAGAGGAAAGAGTGTCCTGGACTGGACAGAGAATAGTCCCATATTACTCTGCCTGGCCAAACCACATGTGGAATATTATGTTTAACTCCGGATGCTGAAGTTTAAGAAAAACATTGATAAGACAGAAGTGTCCAAGAAAGGAAAAGCAGGTTGAGACTGGTCATGTTGGATATGAAGATCAATTGAATAATAAACTAGTGATGTTTAACCTGAGAAAGTAAAGACTAAGTGAGGGATTTGGGGGAAGAGGAAACATTTAGATGTTTTCAAATATTGGAAGGGATTTCTTGTGGAAGATGTTGTTCAGTCATTTCAGTCATGTACTATCTGACTCTTGTTACCCCATTTGGGGTTTTCCTGGCAAAGATAGCAGAGTGGTTTGCCACATCCTTCTCCAACTCATTTTACAAATGAGGAAACTGAGGCAAACAGGGTGATGTGACTTGCCCAGAATCAAACAGCTAGTAAAATGTTTGAGGCTGGATTTGAACTCATGAAGATGAGACTTCCTGATTTCAAGGGCTCTATCCACTGCACCACCTACTTGCCATCTTGTGGAAGATGCATTGGACTTATTCAACTTGACTCCAGACACCAGAACTAGGAACATTTGGTGGGGGGGGGGGGATTACAAAGAGGCAAAATTGCAGTAAGAAAAAATTAAAAACCTCCCTGATGAGTAGAGCTGTCCTGAAGTGGGAGGGGCATAGGGCATGTCTCCTCCCCAAAAATCACTGAAAGGCTCCATAGCCACTTGTTGGGAGATGCTGTAGATATGAGGATTCTGACCCAGGCATGGTTGGACTAGATGGGCTCCTGAATCCTTTCCAAATCTGAAGTTCTGAGTTTCTCTTTCCTGGCTTCCTGACCCAGTGATTATTTGGTACTTTCTGGTCCTTGGTTTACTTCTCTGTAAAATAAGGGTGTTGGACTAGTGTTTCTTTCCTAAATCTTTTGACTTAAATCCTTTAAACCAAATCCTAAACCCTTTGAACCCTGAAGGTATTTTAAGTCCTTTTTGCTGATGGACCTAAGACTTCAAAGGCAGAGGGATTGAAAGGAAAGGAGAAACAAAACATGTGCATATCTTGGTTTTTCTTCCTTCTTTCCCTAACCCCAGGAACTGCATTGGGCAGCAATTTGCCATGATTCTAATGAAGGTGGGCCTGGCCCTGACATTGCTCCGCTTTGAACTGTTTCCGGATCTTGAGAAGCCTCCCGTCGCCTCTCCCCAAATAGTTCTCAGGCCCAAGAATGGGATTCATCTGCATGTGAAGCCACTCCACTAGCCCAGCTGTCCTGTGGTGGTGGATATCATGATCTTCAGATATAGTCATGGGGGGTGGAGTAGGCAGAAGGTTTCAATCTTTTTCCCTGCGGCTTTGGCGTGAATTATATAATCCCAGATCCAGGCAGTGGCTGAGGGGGTGAGGCTTTCTGGGGCCATGCCTTCCTAAGTTTTTTCAGCTCAAAGCACTATTAATGATGATGATGAACCTGAGTTCCCTGAATGTTCACAGCAATAGACCAGGGCTAGGGAGTCCTCCAACGCTGGAAGAAAGAAAATACTCAGGGAGTGAGAATTTTACCACCAATAATCCACAGAACAGATAATCAAATGTGACTCTATTGGCATGACCAAGAGGAGGCATGATTTTAGACCACATGTCCAGGCAGGGAACTGGTGGTGTATCTCAGAGATTTATGATGGGAGGTAGAGTTGCTGGAATCTGCTAGATCGCTATTGCAAGGAAGAGTACCAAGACACCAGGGTAGGAGTAGGCAGGGGTTGGGGTCAGACTCATTCCCTCCCTACCAGACTGTGAATGAGCACCAAAAAGTTTGGTTCAGAAATAGAGCAGGCCATGTGTGGATTGTTAGTCCACCTGGGGCTGGGGATGAAAATCAAGAAACTTTGATTGAGAGGAAGGAGATTCAATGAAGTCTGCGGAATTGAAGCTGGACAGGTGGCTAGCATTCCAGTAGTGGTCTCTGCTGCACCAGTCCCTTCTTCTAACCCCAAGGAGAGCTGTGGCTAGAATGGACTTAGCTTTGTGGAATTGTTCTTTCTGGGAGATCAGGTAAAGATGACAAAGTGTCTTAACTCCCCCAACCTCCTGGCCTTCACCTAGCCAAGACAGCAGACATTCACTCCAAAGTTTTTCCTGTTCTTTATGTTTGCTAATAAGAACTGATTTAATTGTACCATAAAACTACCTTATTATACACATATATATGCAAATAAAAGGATGATCAATTACAACACCTTTGGAGGTATGTGTGTTTTTTTCATTTTCTTTAAGCAAGGGATTTCAAAAGAGGGGAACAATGACTGGGCAGGGTATACTTTATGGGCTAAACAAATTGTTATTAAATCTAGATACCAAATAGGGGATCAAGAATTATAAGAGAAAAATGGTATTGATTTATTAATTTTTAAATTTGTTATCATCATTGTTCAGTTGTGTCTCACTCTCCATGACTCCATTTGGTGTTTTCTTGGCAAAGATACTGGGATGGTTTACCATTTCCTTCTCCAGCTCATTTTACAGATGAGTAAACTAAGGTCAACAGGATGGAATGACTTGCCTAGGGTCACATAGCTAGTAAGTATCTGAGGCCAGATTTGAACTCAGGAAGATGAGTCTTCCTAATTTCGAGCCCAGTGCTCTAACCACTGTGCCACATAGCAGCCCAATTTTTTAATAAACATCCCAAAATGAATTGCTGTTGCTGTTGTTGTTTAAAGCTGGATCCATCCAGATTTGGGAGGTCTTTGTTGTTTTGTTAACTTTAAGTCAGTCACTTGCAGCTTGGTAAAAGGCTGGTCGTCTTCCTGCTTCCTCTTCTACCCATCCCATGCATGTACAGAGAATACTGTCTGCTGGGATGGATTTTATCATGCTGAGTAGAGAATAATGATTTGACTTGTGGGAGAAGAAAGGGAGGTTCTGGACCCATTAATAATGTTCATATTCCAAGGGTGGGAGCCACAGGAGGAAGTGAGGACCTCTTCCTTTTATTGTTACCTTTAAGTTTCAAAGCCAAGACTACACAAAGCCCACTTAATGAATTGTATTTATCTAGCCCTTTAAGAGTGCTTTCCTCACAATGAGCTTGTGAGTTAGGGAGTGAAAGGATTGGTATACCAGTTTTACTGAGGAAGAAACAGAGGTACAGAAAGAAAGGACTTGCTGGTAATTGTCAGATCCTAAATTCAAAGCCAGGTAGATCCTGCTTTCGAAACCAGCCAAGTGTTGCACCAATTCAGCTAGCAGCTCTTGTAGGAGTGTAAGATCTGCCAACAACCAGCACACAGAAAGCTGCCAACACAGGTTCTTTGATCTGCTTTACTAAGGAAAGCAACGTTAAGGGGTTAACAATCTCAGTTTAATTGAAACATACAAATATCATTCACTTAGTTCAGGGGAAAAAGCCAGCACCCTGAACTTCAGAGCAAATACAAACAAATTACAAGCATCAACAGACTTTGTCTGATTCAAATCTCAATGCATAGTTACCAGGATTTAACAAAGTCCCAACATCTGGGTTTATAAGCTGGAGGGCTCTTAACTACAGCTGCCCAGAGTTTCCACATCAGCATGCCTCCAAGAGTGACAGCCCCAAGCAAATAGCTCTGTTCTCTCTTTTTATACATTCTTTAGCCATCATCAAATGTCATCTGAGTGACCAGAACTCAGGCTCCTACTATTGGCTCTGGTCTTAACAACTCCCCTTAGGACCCTGAGGGCTTCACGCCCACATAGGCTTAGCACCTAGTAGGTAGAGGTTTGGGTCTAGGGCTTTGCACCTAGTAAGGCTCAATCGAAGACACTTAATCTATCATTCTAGAACAGTAAAAAAGTCCCAATTTAATTGATACTACACTAAGAGAGCTGAAGTTTATTTCAAGATCAAGTCAAGAGTCCAGAGCTCAGGATGTCAGGTTGAAGATGAGGATCTGTGAGCTCACAGACATGAAGCCCCTACTGCTGTAGCAAAGGAGAGTTGCTATGAGTGACATCCTGCCCCGCTGGGGCTCCTGTCTTCAGAGCAGACAAGTAGCTTGCAGAGATAATAAGCCCAATTCAGATCTCATGGCAAAGAGCCCTTTTCAAAGAAGTACCAGCCCACAAGGTGCAAACCCAATCTCTACATGCCTCTTATCTTTCACAGGGAGGAAAGTTACACCTTCATGGACAGTCTCTTCTGCTGACCTGGTACACAGAGACTTGCCTTGAGAGACATGATGGAGCTCTGTAAGAAAGATTATTGAAGTGGGAGAAGATAAATCAATTAGCCTCATTCTGCTGGGTTTCTTGTCAGTGGAAATGATCCACGGGCACATGGATAGATTTGGATAGCATGGTCCCCAAAGGGGACTATGGATATATTTCAAGGGGTTCTTGAATATTTTAATATTTGGACTTGGAACTTTTATAACTGTATTTCTTTTGTTTGTTTGTTTGTTTGTTTTTTGAGAGAAGGAAGGCAGGGCAATTGGGGTTAAGTGACTTGCCCAAGGTCATACAGCTAATACATGTGTCAAGTGTCTGAGGCTAGATTTGAACTCAGGTCCTCCTGAGTCCATGGCCAGTGCTCTACTAACTGCACCACCTAGCTGCCCCTATAACTGTATTTCAACATAATTGGTTTCATTTATAATCCTATGTATTTTATTTTATTCATATAAAAACATTATTCTGGATATGGGGTCCACTTCACCAGGATGCCAAAGAGGTCCAAGATACAAAAAAAAAGGTTAAGAAGCCCAGTATTAAGGAACATCTCAGGGTTATAATAAGAAATGTATAGCCCTCCTTACCAGAAGTTATGAGACTTGGAAAGGGTTTCAGCAAAGAAAAACACACCAAGGATTCAAAGAGCCATATGTCTTTTATTATGGCCCATGTTGAACTCATTTCTACTAACAATATTTTCATTCGATCTTTTATTTTAAAACACAGAACTTGTCTGGAGAAAAGAAAGGAGGGAGAAAAGCACTTTGTTACTCTCCATTATTACCAATCCTGCCTCCCTTGCTCTACTGTTTTCCACTTCTTCCCCTTACCCCTCTGCTTCATAGTTGCCTGGCCAACCTGCATCCTTTACCCACAAGACTTTCTTGCTTTCTTGAAGTGCTGTTTATCTGCTACTAGAGCATGTGGGGTGTTCAGGAGAACTAGCACCTCTGGTGTGAGGGCTTGCTGAGCCCCTTCAGGGCTGCATATCTACCTTTGGTGTCCACCTGATTCACCCAGTTCTTATCTGTGGCTCCAAGAAGCTGGAGCATGCACTACACCATGCAGGTTACACCAGGTTGAGGCTAACTGACAAGTCCCAAACATTGGCGAGTTATGCTGATATCTACTCTAAGCATGCGAAGACTTCCCCTGATGAAATGGGAGGATGGGAACAACTCGTTCCACAAGTTATGAAGGCAGCTGAAGTAGGCAGTGTGGAGCACTTAGAGTCTGGTGAGACATCAAAGTCATTCACTGCATCCTGAACCATCACCAGTCATCCTGACTTTCGTCCTGCCACTGGACTTGCATGATGCAGAAGGAGAGAGTGAGCCTAATGACTTTGTGCAACTCTGCCTACCTTAAATCGAATTCATGAACAAGTAACGATATCACCCATGATGTTATTGGACTTCTTCGAAGATGAAGGATGAACAACAATTTGCTATCCGTATTCTTATAACTGGTTTTCTTTCCAAATAAGGATGAGCTGCTTTTTATTGTACTCTGAGCAAGTGTTTACTGTATAAAGGAATAGAGTGTGTGTTGGGGGTTAGATAAAAGGGAATCCATAAGACCAATTACTATATTCTTTAAAGAGACAAAAAAATGGTGAGCCTATTTTGAACTCATCCTGATGATGCAAAGCAGGGGAGGAGCTTTATCACAAATGTAAAAAGTTGCCTTTGCTGGGGACAGGTTGATGAAATATCTAGAAAATCATAGAATGACAGAATTAAAGCTTGATGACCACATGGCCATCTAGTCTAACTCACATACTCTACGTGGTAAGGGATCCTCCACCTCCCTGAAGACCACAAAAAGGGGGAGCCCAACATCCTTTGAAGGCAACACTTTCCTTGCTAAGACATGTCTAATTGTTAGGAAGCTTTCCCTGATATCATCCTAAATTTAGCTTATTATAATTTCTACTCATTATTCTTGGTTCCACCCTCTGGGGCCAAAAAGAGAAAGTCTAATCCCCTTTTCAAATACCTGAACACAGCTATCTGTCCACCTTGAGTTAACTTTTCTCTAGGCTAAATATGTCCAGTCTCTTTAAGCAATCTTCCTTGGTGATGGATTCTAGACTCTTCACAATTCTAGGTGCTTCATCTGGACACTCATCAGTTTATTGATTTCCTTCATAAACTGAGATTGCCTGAACACACTGAAGCTGCTACACTGCTCAGCGTCCTAGGCAATTGTCTAAGACCAAAAATGGCAGACACAAAGACTGTAACCTCATGCTGCTCACAACATTCCAGAATGCAGCCCAAATCAGATTAAAATGTAATTGGGAAATAATTAACAAAATAAATTAAAATACAATAAAACATAGATCATGATGGAATATTATTGTGCGATAAGAAATGGCAAGCAGGATGATCTCAGAAAAACCTGGAAAGATTTACATGAACTGATGCTGAGTGAAGTGAGCAGAACCAGGAGAACATTGTACACAGTAACAGCAACATTGTACAATGATCAGCTATGAATGATTTAGTTATTCTCAGCAATACAATAATCCAAGACAATTCCGAAGGACTCATGATAAAAAGCTGTCCACCTCCAGAGAAAGAATAGATATTTTCTGAATACAGACTGAAGCATCTTATTTTTTACCTTTTTTTCTTTCTTTTCTTCTTTTTTTTTGAATTTTTGTTCTACTTTATTTACTTAAAAGGGTGCTTATAACTTAACTTAAATTCAAACATAAATTGTCTTTCCTCTTTATAACAAAATCTAAAATTCTCTCTGGTCATAACCATCCATTTTCACATACGTTTATTTGTATTGCTCCCCCGCAAAACCTAATTTTTTTTCAGCGTGACCTCCATGTCCACTCTTCTTCCAGTCAATTGCCCTGTGCCCTTCTTTGGCAACAAGGGCCTCATCTTTTTATTCAAGTTTTATTTTACAAAATGACTAATATGAAAATGTTTACAGGATTGAAAATGTAAAAAAAGGAAAGAATCAGTCATATCCTGTAGAGTTTGAATAAAACAACCTGAGTTAAAAAAAAACAAATAAAACATAGACAATATTACATTTTTAAAATGTTACTATGCTGCCAACAGGGATTCTTAGGTATTGATTAGCAGCTCTCCCTTTCTATTTGAGTTTGATGGCTGCCCTAAGATGATCAGTTGCACTTGACTAGTGTATAAATTAATTCAATGCGAAGTCATTTGTGGTAGTTATATGAGATTCCATGCCGTCTTGGGGAGGGAGTAGGGAGGGAGGGGAGAAAATCTGACACTCAAAATTATGTAGAACCGTCTGTTGTAAACTAAAAATAAAAATAAATTTAAAAAAACATTTACGATGACTTCAGGAAGCTGAGAAACTCTTAAAAAAAAAGATGATCAGTTGCAGAGCAGGTACTGGCCTGCACCGAGGGAATCTCCTAGCTGGGGAGTTCCTTATGCCAGTGAAATCACAATTCCAGTCACTCTATCCTTTGCCTTATTTGTCCCAGGGAAAGTGAGTTAAGACTTCCATTTAAAATGGAACCCAGATGGATTTTCACCCAGACCATTTGTTTTCTGAACTAAAGGGGAGGGGATTATATATCCCCTTGGATGCTCTGCTAGCAACTCTTCCCTGAAGAAGGAAGCTCAAACATCATTTTCAAAAATTCTTTCTCTGATTTCTTTGGGGTATTGGCCTACTAGTGATATAGTAGGTACACAGTCTGGTAATTTTGGAGCATCATTCCAGGTTGTTTTCTAGACTGGCTGGACCAAGTCACAGTTTCACCAACAGTGCACTGATGTACCTGTTTCTCCACAACCCCTCCAGCATTTGCCATTTTGCTCTTTTGTCATCTTTGTCAATCTAAGGAATGTGAGATGGAATCTTGGTGCTGCTTCAATTTGCATTTCTCTAATTATTAGTTATTTATAGTATTTTTCATATTGTCATACACTACATTTTCCACCCTGTTAAACATTTGCTGTTGTCCCAGCAAGGTGGTTTTGGCACCTTTAAGTCTAGCTTCTGGAAGGTAAATCTAATAACTTAGAGAAGCTCAAGCTCCTTTGTGGCACCTACCCCTAGTCTCAGCAAAACTGGAGAGTAAAGTAATGCTCATATATTGGGGAACAGCTAAACAAATCATGGTATAGGAAATTAATTGAATTTTGCCACAAGAAATTATGAAGTGGACAGTTTCAGAGGGAATTAAGAAGACTTTTATGAACCAATGTCTAAGTGAGCAGAAGTAGGAGAATGATTTATATATTGATAACATCACAAAGAAAAACAACTTTGAAAGATTTTCGAACTCTGAGCAAAGCAATCATAAACTAGGAGACCAGAGGACTAAAGATGTAACATGACACTCACCTCATGCTAAAGAAGTGATGGACTGAAAATACAAGAGATGTACATTTTTAGACAAGGACAATATAGGGGTTTGTTTTGCTGGCCTGTGCATATTTGTTAGATATGTTTCTTTTTAAGTGTTTAATGGTGGGAGGAGCAGTGGGAGAGAAAGAGAGATAATAAATACTTGTAATTCCAGGTCTGGCACTTCATCCACTGTGCCACCTCACTGGCCTATCTGCATAGAGCTGATGAGATCACCAAGTGAAGTAGTATAAAAGGAGAAGAGAAGAGGGCCCAGGACAGAACCCTGAGGCTATGGTTAAATGTCATGATCTGGAGGAGGACCCAGCAAACAAGACTGGGAAGAAATGGTCACATGGGGAGGAAGAAAACCAGGAGAGAGTGATATTTCAAAAATCTAGAGAGAAGAAAGTATCAAGTATAAGAGGGTGATCAAAAGTGGTGGAAAGGTTGAGGAGAATGAAGACTGAGAAAAACCCATTGGATTCGGCAACTAATCATTGGTAACTTTGGAGACAGCAGGGTCAGTGGAAGAAGGAGGCTGGTAACGGGAATGTAGGGTGTTAAAAATTGTAGATAGCCTTTTCTAGTTTAGCTATAAAGAGCAGAAGAAATATACAATGAGAGTAGAGATGGAAGGATCAAGTGGAGTTTTTTTTTTTTAGATTGGGGATCGCATAGGCATGTCTGTAGGCAGTAAGAAAAGAGCCAGTCGACCAAGAGACTGAAAATAAGTAACATAGTTGGGATGACAGAGTGGGTAATGTGTTGAAGTAGATGGGGTAGAAGGGAGAGGGGTCAGCCCAGATAAGGAGTAAGACCACCTCTTCAAGTGAAACAGTATGAAGGAGGAGGGGCAGAAGCATAGGCCTCCTAAGCTTTCCTTTAGACTTAACACTCCTTTCTCTTCCACCTGTACTTATTATATTTTCACTGTGGGTCTATTCTTTCTTTTTACATTAAAAATACATAATTATGAAATAAATTAATATACTCTGTAGAGTTTACTTAAAAGGAAATGAGGGAGACACTCCGCTTATTTGTTACCTTTGCTCTTATCCCCCAATTACACACACATCCCCTCACATTATTCATATAGCTGGTAGGGAGTGACATATCAAACTCAGAGTCTCAGGTTGAGTATCACCAAAGAGAATTCAGAAGAGGAAAAGGCTGGCACCAGTGCTAGGGAGCCAGTCCCTCCAAAAATGAGTGGAAATTCGCAGGAACTCTCCTTAGCAGAATACAGTGTCCAAGAAAGGAAATGTTCAAAATCCACTAAAGCTGACTTGATTTTAGCCCTAAATTCAAATGCTCACAGATAAAGGTGAAAAGGGGACCTAGCAGCAATCAAAAATAGCCCTGGGTTATATCCTGATGAGGTCTCCTCACTTTTCAAGAGATGTTGCTTTTCCATACAGTGATAAAAGAGGGTATAATAAATCATAATAATAATAGCCAGCACTTATACCATGCTGGAAGCTTTGCAAAGATATATTTGTGTGCATCTATCTGTCTATTTAATTCTTCCTATAAGAGAGGTGTTATTATTATTTCTATGTTACAAATGAAGAAACCTAGGCGCATAAAGGTAAAATGATTTGCCCAGGATCACAAAGCTAGTGTTTGAGGTCAGCTGTGAACTCCCATCTCCCTGATTCTAGATCCATTGTGCCACATAGCTGACTAGATGCTAAAGGTTCATTCCTATTCATCTCCACAACTCTGCCATTAAAGGAGGTGCTGATGAACATCTGACTCTTGGCTCAAAAACCTATGCAATAGTCTCAAAATTTCTGCCCTCAAGAAGGTCTAAGGAAAAAAAAGGAAGATGATAAAGACATAACAGTCCCATGTGTTGTATGACTGAGAGGAAGAAGGAGTTAAGGGACCAATTGGAGGGGCTAGCCCCAGCCATGACAGTTTGTCGGACTTAATGAGATATTAAGCTGATACAAGTGACAAAGTACATCTTTTTTAGGCTTACTAAATGACAGCAATGTTTATGTTGAGTTGGATGAATGGATGGAACAGCCTGGCTTATATTCCTCAGACTGTTGATTCTCTGGGCTTCCTTGCTGGGCTGGCAGCAGCACCAGGCTGGAATCAAGGTCCCTATGGCTGGAGCTACTAGGTCCAGGGACTTCACCCCTCCTACCTAGAACTGTTCCCCCACCCTACTCCCACACACATTTTGTTAGCTTCTGGGAGTAAAGGAATCCTTTTACCCCTGGAGTGGTGGGAAGGAGACTGCCCCAGTTAAGTAGATTTAAAGCCACAGGCAGCTTCCAACAACCTAGTGGTATACCAACACAGAATGTCCACACCTGCCCAGGCTTTCTATCTCCCAATAGCAGGTCCTCATCACTCCCATCTTCCCACAGGGGTGCTTCCATTTTAAGTGGTCTGGGAATCCCCTGAACCCCATCATATATAGAATAAATACAAAACAGACACACAGGTACTTGGAGGAGGGGGAGCCCCAGAGCCTGAGGAGAAGATCAGGAAAGGCTGAGCAAGAAAGGACCAGAGCATGTCCCAGGTGTGTAGGGAAGGGTGGTGTCACTTAGAGATCATCTCGTCCACTCTTTTCATTTAACTGAAGAGAATTCTGTATCAATTTCTCCCAAAGGCCCCATTTCACCCAGCTGCGATTTCTTTGTGAAGGACTCTGCTTCTCTCCTGCTTTGAAGCATAAAAAGCCATGCACCATTATGTCTTTCTTTCTTTCTTCTTTTCTTCCTTCCTTCTTTCCTTTTTTCTTCCTTAATTCTTTCTTTCCTTCTTTCCTTTCTTTCTTTCTCCACATCTCCTCCCCCCTCTCTCTTTCTCCCAGCCCCGCTCCGACCTGATCTGGAAACGTGTTCTATTAAGATTCCGGTACTGTTGCAAATCGCCTGCGTCTTCCCTGTGGCTGGACTGGGCTGCCTCTCCCCGGAGCTCCCGCTCTCTTCCTTGGTGCCCCGCTCCCCAACTCCCTTTGCCCTCCTCTCCCCCTTGCCCTTCCTAGACACCTTCAAAGCAGAGACTGGGAGGGGAAAACGCGAGGGAGGCGGTGCCGACTGCCGGCAGATGATGATGCGAGGGAAGGGAAAGATTGAAGGAAGTGCGGACTGACTGGAAGGGATGTAAAGGAGGGGGACTGCGATGTGCAGAGAGGAAGCTGGGTATGCAGGGTGGGGGAAAGGGCGGGGATATGTGGGGGGAAGGAGGCGGGGGGTTTTGGTGGGAGAGAGTGAGGGGACCTCAGCCCCGACAGAAGAAGCTGTCGCACCTGCCACCTGGACTTCCCAGCTGAGCATCCCGGGAGCGCCAGGAGCCATGGGCTTGGATGCTGCCCGTTCTTGGCTGGAGACCCACTGGGCTCGGCCCTTGCACTTGGCCTTGACGTTCACCCTCGCGCTGCTGCTGCTGCAGGTAGTCAAGCTGTACCTCCGGCGCCAGGGACTGCTGCGAGCCCTGCGCCTCTTTCCGGGACCCCCGACGCATTGGCTCTATGGAAACCACAGGGAGGTAAGCAGGGGCTCTGGCGGGACTCGGGGCGGTGGGCCGGGACAGAGGGAGGAAGAGGCTGCTGCCCTTGGCCTGACTCCCCGAGAGGGCAGGTTCCAGGCCCGAGGCGGTCTCCCTCTGTAGGAGGCTGGAGGGAGGGGAGGGCCTTAAGAGCGGCGCGCAGATCCTTTCTAGGTACCCTAATTGTGACAGCCTGCCTGGCAACTAAAGACCTTCTCACTCTTGCCCTCCTAGCGTTCACAGTACCCAAGCCTTTCCCTTTGTTGTCCCAGCTCCTGGATGCCACACAGAGAACAATGGATGTGGAGTCAGATGACCTGGGTTCAAATGAAGCCTGTGCCTGTTACTACTGTGGATCTGGACTTCCATTTGAAGTCATCTACCTAGTAACTTTACAGGCAAAACAAGAATTTCATCTCAGGTCCTCAGACCCCAAATGCAGAGCTTTCCTACCAGGATCCCATTCATCCAATTAAATTCAACAGTGGTCCCAGTATACTACATCTGGTTCCTCATCTCTCTTAAAATTGTTAGGTACACGCCCTGAATTTCCGGCACCAGTCCTGAGCTGTCCCCTCTGGCTTGGCGTTTAGAGATTCGGGATGATGACCTTTGACACTTTTATCACATTTCACATGGTGTCATCATGTCAGTGGAATGTAAGAAGACACGAAAAGCCCAGGACACAGACCACTGAGGGAACAAAGGACTCACGCTACTTTACCAGGATAAGATGGCCCAGGAAGGCTTCTTTTCCCAGTGCAGAAGAAACTGCATCTATTCTATGGGTCACTGACTAGGTAGCAGTAGCAAAGACTGGTTTTTTGGTTTGTTTGTTTCCTCATCTTCAATTCCACCACCACCCTCAGCCTCTAGTGAGGACAAGAAGAATTGGCTAGAATGGGAACATGGAGGATCCAAGCACCATTTGTTAAGAATTCTGGCTTTGGAGAGATATAACACTTAAATAAGCTGTGGTCCCTGCCCTCACGAAGTAGATAAATAATACACAGAGAACACCAGAACATGCCATATTACGTGATCAATGTCTGAGAAGAGCAAGCATGGTACAATTCAGGGACTGAAGAGAAAGGTAGTTGCTCACAGAGGCATCAAAGAAGGCTTCCTGGAGGAAATGAGCATTGAGATGTATCTGAAAGGTGAAAGGAGAGAAAGAGGAAAAGTCCAGGTACAAGGAATAGTTTAAAAGGAAGTATGAAGATAGGAGGGCATGGGGCATATTTAGCAGGTAAAAGGTTTTACTGGAACATAGAATACATAGAGAGGAGTGATATGCAAAAAGACTAGAAAAGTACATTGACAACCAAGCAAGAAGGACCTTGAATGCTAGTCTAAGAAGTAAACTTTGTTCAGGAGGCAATCTGGAGCCCATGAAGAATATACAGAGGATTAACATGACCAGATCTCTTCTTGGCCCAGTCTTTTCCCAATCTGCTTTTACCTATGCTCAGGGTTCCTCCCACCCTTAAAAAAATGAAAACCTTAACGACCTCATGGTCTTTTCTCTCTATTAATATATTTTTTCTCCCTTTACTTCTGGACATCTATAGTCACCTATGTTCACTCCTCAAGGCCCTGTAGTCAGGCTGCTATCCCTACTGCTCTGACCCCCTCCAAGGTCAGAAATGACTTTTTATCATCAATTCCAATGACTTTTTCTCAGTCCTCATTTTCTTTCAACTCCCTGCAGCATTTGTTCATCTCCAACTGCTCCTCTCTTGTACCTTGACTTCTGGGACACTGTCCTCCTTATGTTTCTCATGTCTAACCACCTTCCTTCTGCATGAACACCTGTCCCCACCACAATCTCCTCGTTTGTACCCTAGATGATCATCTCTGGAAAGTCCTTTTCCTTCTCCTCTTAACTTGTCTATACTCACTCTCTTAGAGATCTCCAAGATCTTCAAATGTCAGCTTGATGATGAAGTCTCCATATCTGTATTTTCAAACCTGATCTCACTTCTGAGAGCCAGGCTTCCATTTCCAGGTGCTTGCTAGACATCACTCTTGGGATGGCCCATCAACACTCAACCAAAGTCCAGAAGTGAACATTTATTCTGTACGCATCTCTCTCCCTCCTTTTGAACAGCCCTATTTCTATGTATGACACTTTCTTCTTTTCAGTCCCCCGGACTCATAACCCCAGAGCCAGCTTTAAATCATTTTTATGGCTTGCATATATCACCTTGGGTAAGTCTCTTCCTTTCTTTGATCCTTGCTATCTCCTATAAAGAGTAGCGCTGAATGATTTTAATTCTAATATTATACCTCAGAGTGCCTTGTTGCCTCAGCTCAGCTGGCTTGCCTATCTTATATGTGGCAGCTGATAGGGATGATTGCCACCCTTTTTTATAAGAGCTGCTTCCCTGGATAATGGCTGAACTGGGGCAGGACTGGTGGTCTAGGAGGTGCTGCCACTCTCAGAGTTCCTATACCTTTCTATTGGTGGCAACTGGTCAGCAGTTACTGATGGTAGTGATGAGGAAGATGAGTCTCTTCATGATGATTTCTCTCCTCAATGATAATGGGAGCCAGGATGAAAGTAGGTCTGGTGGTTTTGAGGACAGTGCTATTCCCTAGGCTCTTGGATTCAAAGTCCTGGTATGTCTCCATGAAGGTCCAAGGGGAAATGGTGGTCAAGGTGGTTTGATTTGCTCAGTCCATGCTTCTTCCTTTCTCAGCTTTATGTAGAATGGTTTAGAGAGGTGAGAGACTGGGACTTGGGAAGCTGTTCCAGCAGTCCTGGTGAAAAGTGATAAGGACCTGGACTACAGTAAAGGCTGTATCAGTACATAGACAGGGATGAGTGGGAGAAATGTGGCAAGTCCTGGCAAATGATTGGTAAAGAGATGGGCTTTGGAGAAAATTATTTTGGATCTCCTGCATTTGAGATGCTGATGAGATGGCACAACAGAAATGCCCAGTGGACATTTGGTTAAATGGGCCTTGAATTTGCATTTCCAAGTGCTCCAGGTCTTCAAAGGGAGGCTTGCATGGTCATTTATCCAGGATGTAGTGCAAAGGATTCTTGCCCATGTACAGGCTGGAGGATGTCCCACAAGTCCTTTCCACTGCTACAGTTCAGAATTTATACTCATATCTCCCTACTAAGGTTCCCTGAGCTCATCTGAGCTTCTCAAAGCCTGGGGGGTTAGAGGAGAAGAGGGTTGGAAACAGGTGAGGAGAAGTTTTCCTTGGGCTGACTGCCCAAACTCACCTTTTTGCTTTTCTCATTGCAGTTTTACCTGGAAAAAGAACTACAGCAGTTTGATATGTTGGCAGAAAAATACCCCTGTGCTTTCCCTCGCTGGGTTGGGGCCTTTCAGGTGCTTTTAAACATCTATGACCCAGAGTATGCAAAAATTCTTCTGAACCGAAGAGGTAAGGATGCTCAGAGTGGACCAATGCTAAACTGTTGGACCTGGAGAGGACGGGAGAGGCCGTCTAGTCTGAGATCAATCAACAAGTATTTATGAAGTACCTACTGTGTGCCAGGACCAGGGGATACAAAGACAAAAGTGAACAGTCCCTGCCCTCAAGGAGTTTATGTTCTAATGGAGGAGACACATGTGAACTGATACATATGTAGGCTTATGCAAAATAGATTCATAGTGAGTTGGGAAGGGTGGGAACTAGCAGCCAGGGAATTCAGAAAGGCTTCATGTGGAAGGTGGCTCCTGAGCTGTATCTTGAAGGAACCCAGGGCTTATATGAGATAGGAGTAAGGCAGGAGCAGATTCCAGAAATGAGGTACCCAGCCAGTGCCGACCCATGGACATGGGAGATGGGAGATGGGAATGTTGCCTGTGAGGAACAGTAAGGATACCAATTTGATTGGACCCTAGGTTGTGTAAGGGAGATAATCTGTAATAAAATTGATAAGGAAAGTTGAGACTAGATTGTGAAGAACTTTGAATAGCCAACAAAGAAGTTTCTATTTCATCCTAAGGGGCATAGTGAGCCACTGGAGTTTATTGAGCAAGAGAGTGAATGGTCATACCTGTTCTTTGGGAAAATCCCTTTGGATACTCTGGAGGGGCAGAGGGGCTGGAGTAGAGAGAGACTCGACCTGGGGACTCAATTTGGAGGCTCTTTCTACAGTCCAGGAAAGAGATAATGAGGGTGAAGGCTATGTTGTGGAGATAAGGGGACAGAAGCAAGAGACAGTATGAAGGTCAAAATGGCAAGATTTAACAACTGATTATATATGTGAAACGAGTAAGATTGAGGAGTAGATGATGACTCCAAGGTCTCAAGCCCAGGACACAGAAATAACAGTAACATACTCAACAGAAATAGATAACTTTGAAAGAGGGAGGAGGTTATTTTAGAGAGGGAGGGGAATAATGAGTTTTGTATTAGACATGTTGAGATTGAGATGCATATGGGATGTTCAGTTCAAAATATCCAATAAGGAGTTAGTTGAAACCGATGGAAACTGACCCAATGAATCAACAGAACAATGTAGAGAGAAAAGAGAAGAGGACCCAAGACAGAGTCTCGGGGGACATCCCCATAAAAGAGCATGATGTGAATGATGCTTCTGCAAAGGAGACTGAGAAGGAGCAGTCAGGAAGGTAGGAGAAGAATGAAGAGGAAACAATGTCAAGAAAAGCCAGAGAGGACAGAGTATGCAGGAGGAGAAGGTGATCAACAGTGCCGTTGGCTGAAGAGAGGATGAGTATTGAATAAATGGGAGGAAGCGGAGCAGAGTAAGCAATTATTAAGCACCTATTATGTACCAGACACAGTGCCAAGTGCTTTACCATCATCACCTCACTTGATCCTCACAACAACCCTAAGAGGCAGGTGCTATCCCCATTTTACAATTGAGGAAATGGAGGCAGACAGAAGTTAACTGACTTACCCAGGATAAAACCACTAATAAATGTCTGAGACCAGATTTGAACTCAGGTCTTCCTGACTCCTGGCCCAGCACTGTATCCTCTGTGCCACCTAATTACTCAACAAGTGATGATCCAGTCTTTGCCTACAGACCTCCCAGGCCTGCCACTCTACTTTGTAACAGAGTTCCAATTGTTAACAAGCTTTTCCTTATATCCAGGGGTTCCCTGGAATTCATCACCCCCTCCTATATATAAATCTATAAAATGAGCTGGAAAAAGCTCTTGTTCTCGTTAAATTCTTTTTCAATTGTGTCCAACTCTTTGTGACCCTACTTGGGGTTTTCTTGGCAAAGACATTGGAGTGGTTTACCATTTCCTTCTCCAGCTTATTTTACAGATGAGAAAACTGAGGTAAACAGGGTGAAGTGACTTTTCCACGGTCACACAGCTAGTGAGTACCTGAGGACAAATTTGAACTCAGGAAGATGAGTGACTCCAGGCCCAGCACTCCATGCACTATGGTGGCGCCTAGCTGCCCAAAAGTAAGGTCTTAAACAGGGTCAAACCACATCAACAAACATTGATTAATTACATACATACTATGTGATGGGCACTCTAAGTGCTGAGAATACAAAGAAAGTCCCTGCTGTCATAGAAGTCAGCCTAACGGCGAAGACAATGTGGAAACAACCCTGTGTAAACAAGCTATATACAGGACAAGTTAGGGACCATCAACAGAGAGATGGTGTTAGATTTAAGGGAGACTGAGAAAGGTGGCTAAGTGGCTCAGTGGATAGAGCCAGCAAGGGCCCAGAGTCAGCAAGACCAGAGTTCAAATCCAGCCTCAGACAAGACCTTGGGCAAGTCATTTAACTGTTTCAGTTTCCTCATGGGTAAAATGTGTATAAGAATAGCACCTACCTCCCAGGGTTCCTTGTAAGGATCAAGTGAGATGATAATTCTAAAGCACTTGGCACAGTATCTGGCACGTTAATGTGAGTGTCATCATTGTTATGATTCTTACAAAAGATGGGATTTTGGCTGGGACACAAAGCAAAACAAGAAAACTAGGAGATGTGAATGAGGAGGGAAGTCATTCTAGGTGTGGATGACAGTCAGTAAAAGTGCATTTGAGAGGTAGTGTTGTGTGTAAGGAAGAGTTGGGAGGCCAGTGTCACTGGATCACAGAATACATAGGGGTGGGGAGGAAGGTGTAAGAAGACTGGGAAGGGAATGGTGGGCAAGTTATGAAGGACTTAGAAAATACCAAACAGAAGGTTTTATTTTTATCCTGGAGGTGTTAGGAGCTCCCATAGTTTATTGAATTGGGGAGTTATTGTGGTGGGACCTTGCTTTAGGAAAATCAGTTTGTCAGTTGAATGAAGGATGAACTGCAGCAGAGAGAGACTTGTGGCAGGCAGATAACAAGGAGAAAGGGGGACCAACAATGCCAAAGGCTTCAGAGAGGTCAAAGAGGGTGAGGACTGAGAAAAGGTTGTTCAGTTTGGCAGAGCTGTTGGGAATTGGGAGAAGATAGCTCCACTGCATGTAGTTCCTGGCAGACCTCATTTGAAGGACTGTGGTCAATCCCAGGCACCACAGTTTAAGAAGGATTTGGTGTCCAGCAGAAGGAGGCCCGGAAAGGGAAGGGCCTTGAGAGCATATCACATGGAGATCAGTAGAAGGAACTGGGCATGTGCAGCCTAGAGAAGGCCAAGGAAGGATGGGATACCTGCATTCTAGCATATGAAGGGCTGCTTTGGGGAAGGTTGACTAGACATGTTCTGTACAACCCAGAAGAAAAGAACAAGGAACGATGGGCAGAAATTGAAGAGGAAAAGTTAGGCTCAGTTTCAAAACAAAACTTTCCTAACAGCAGAGCTGCCCCACATTGGAAGGGGCTGCTCAAGGGACAGTTGGATCACCCTCCTTGGAATCCTTCAAACAGAGCCTGGGAGACCCTTTGTTGAGGATTCTTTGGGTGTAGGGACTGGATGGACAGTGAAGCCAGGAGTGGAAATAGCAGTGGGCACTGGGCCAATGAGGAAAGGCTTCATGTACAATATTGTATATGTTCTACACCTTGAAGGAAAGGAGGGATTCTTTTAGGGAGGAGACAGGAGAGGAAGCTTTCTGGGTGTGGGGAAGGGCACAGCCATGGGATATGGACTTCCATGTATGAGGAAAAGAGTTGGGCTAAAGAAAAACAGAGAGACAGAGACAGATAGAGAGAGTGAGAGACAGAGAGTTAGTCAGTCATGTTAGGGCAAGATTGGGAAAGTCTTTGAAAGACTACAGCTGAGTTTATATTTAATCCTAGAGGTAATAGGGAGTCAGTGAAGTTTATTAAATAGGACCTTGATATGGTGGAATCATGGCTTTGGTGGCATGGTGCAAGAGTGATGAGAATGGGGAGAGACATATGACAAGGAGATTCATGAGACCATCACAATAGTCTACAAAGAGGTGAAGAGACTGTCTTTTACCTTTCTTTGTATCCCCAGCACTTAGCACAGTGCCTCGCACATAGTAGGTGGTTAAAAATGCTTATTGATTGACTGAACTAAGGTGGTAACTATGTTAGTAAAGAGAAGGTGTTACACACAAGAGATGTCGTGGGAGTAGAAACAGAAAGATATGACAGATGATTGAATATGGGGGGGAAGAGGTGAGAGAGACTGAGGGATTGAAGACAACAGTATAAACCTGGAAGACTGGGAAAATGGTGATGCCCTCAACAGAAGTAGAGAAGTTTAATAAAGGGGTGGTTTTGGGATGAAGGTCTTAGACATATTGAGTCTGAAATGACCTTGGGACATTAAGATTGAAATGTCCAATAGCTGGTTAGTGATATGGTACTAAGATGGGTTAGATTTACAGATATGTGAGTCATCATGGAGATGATAATTCAATCCATAGGTGCTGAGGAATGTATATTATGCCAGTGACAAGTCATTTATTGACTGTATAACATTGGGTAAGAACCTCTTAATTCCATCAACCATAAAATGAGGTGTTAAATTGGATGACCTCTGAGGTTCTCTATAACTCTATAATCCCATGTTCCCACAGGCCTATAGTTTCCATGAAATCCTTACGTTCTTTGTCCCAAGAATACCCCTTCCTGTTAGGAAGATAATTAAAAAGCTAAATGTCCCTATCAGAAGGTGACCTGGAGAGCATGAAACAAGGGCAAAGAGGGAAGAATGGTCTTAAGGAACGGTCCATTTGTGTTGTGGGGCATTAGAAGATTCAGTTCTGTGTCATCATCTTATAGAACACAGCTACATGGGCTGGGAAGTGGGACAAGCTGCCAACTTTGGTTCTTTCCAGCTCTGAGATTCAAAGGTCCTAGATCTGCTGGTGGCAACCAGCTTGCAGCCCCTACTGGTCCCATGGCAAGTGTTTATTTTCCAGATTCTTTGCACGCATTCATTATCCTTCCCTGAACTGTTTGTACTGGTTGCTATTAACATACACATCCCCATTCATTTCAAGTGACTTTCAAGGCAGGATTTTGTCCTCAGACATACACGTAATTTTGTAATGATGAGATCACTAATGGCATTATTTAGCTCCCCAGGTAATAAGTGGCAGAGCCAGGATACCTCTTTAGGATTTCTGCCTCCAAACCCAATGTTGTGGTTGATACAACAAGCCCTCTGGATTTGAGCCCCGTTCTAGGAAGCACGTCAGGTCAGAGTGTTCCTGGTCACCTTGGGAGGAATGATGAACAACTTAAAGACCTGTTTTTGTGATTTTGCATTATCTGGCTGTTGGTTCTCTAGGGCAGCAGCTGCATTTTCCCAGGGACTATGAAGCCAGTATCCTGTGGGATGTTCATTTCTCCTTGACCAAGTTATGTGCCTATTAACCCCAAGCAAAATGCAGATGCCCACAAACCTGCTCTGGTTTTAGACGCTATTTCCACCTAATGCCCTTTTCTCTTCTATGCTTGACTTTACAGATCCCAAAATACAGCTTGGGTACAAGTTTATTCTCCCCTGGATTGGTAAGTACCTATGATTAGCTTGGTCTTCTCAGTGAGTTACAAGTATGACAAGGGAAAAAATCCCTAGTGACAAGGAGCTCCCATTGCGTCAGGTAGGGAAAAAAAATGCACACAGTTGAGTCAGTACAAAACATATAAAAAATATATCCAAAGTCATTTCAAGAGGAATGCCAGAGATTGTAGGATCAAGAAACAGAGTGTCAAGAAGATGAAATTTTTTAAGAAGATGAAATTTAATAGATCAAAGTAGAGTTGAACTATTGCAATTGAGCTAAAGAAAGTTTACAAGTTTAAAAAATGAGGGAGAGATGAGTGGCTACAAGTCCATTCCTATCAAACAATCTGTAGAGATTTTGGTTGACTACAATCAGAATATGAATCAAGAGAGGGATGTGGCATTTTTTCATATGACTATAAATATCTTTGATTTCTTCTTCTAAAACTATCTACTCATATCTTTTGGAGGATGGCTCTTATTTTTATAAATTTGACTCCATTCCTTATATATTTGAGAAATAAGGTGATCATCAGAGAAACTTACTGTAAATTTTTTTATATTACTTCATTGTCTATGGCACCTTTTAGCAAAATTTAGTTTCCCTCATTATTTCTTTAAGTTAGGTCTAATTTTATTTTGAGAGCCTGATTGCTACCCTTCCTCTCTTCACTTCCACTAAAGCATAATAGACTCTGCTCCAGCTCCTCATTTCAACTCTAGGTGTGTCTTTTTCTCCCAAGTATGTCTCTTGTACACAAGATATTGTTTAATTCTGGTTTCCAATCCATTCTGCTATGTGCATCTATTTTATGAGTTCTCATCTCATTCACATTAATAGTTATGATCATTAACTATGTATTTCCTTCCATCCCATTTTCCTGTGTTTATCCTTCTCTTTCTCTTTTTATCCCATTTCTATTCAAAAGTCTGTCTTCCTTCCAGCTACTACCTCCCTCAGTCTGCCCTCCCTCTTATCATTTCCCCCCATATCTCTTCTCCCCTTCCCCTTCTATCTCCCCATGATACAGTAGATTTCTATACCTGAGTGTGTATCCATATTCTTTCTTCTTTGAACCAATTCCAGTGAGAGTGAGGTTCAAGTATTGTCTGCCATCCCCTCCCATTTTCCCTTCCATTATAAAAGCTCTTCTTTGCACATCTCTTTTATGTAAGAAAATTTTCCCCATTCTACCTCCCTTCCCCTTTCTGCCAGTGCATATTTCTTTCTCACCCCTACATTCTTTTTATTGGAGATCATGCCAACATAATCAACTTACACCCATGCCCTCTGTCTATGCAGATTCCTTCCAATTTCCTTAAAAATGATGAAGTTCTTAGGAGTTATATGTATTATCTTCCCATGTAGGAATGTAAACAGTTTAACTTTACTGAATCCTTTATGATTATTCTTTCATGTTTACCTTTTTATGCTTCTTTGAGTCTTCTGTTTGAATGTCAAATTTTCTATTCAGCTCTGGTCTTTTCACCAGGAATACCTGGAAGTGCTCTATTTCATTTAATATCCACTTTTTCCTTATGGGTTATATTCAGTTTTGCTAAGTAGATTATTCTTGTTTGTAATCCTAGCTCCTTTGCCCTCCAGAATATCATATTCTAAGTCCTCCACTCCTTTAAGGTGGACACTGATAAATCTTGTGTGATCCTGACTTTGGCTCCCTGATATTTGAATTATTTCTGGCTGCTTGGAATATTTTCTCCTTGACCTGGGAACTCTTGGATTTGACTATAATATTCCCCTGGGAGTTTTCATTTTGCAATCTCCTTCAGGAGGTGATAGGTAGATTCTTTTGATGTCTATTTTACCCTCTGATTCTAGAGTATTAGGACAGTTTTCCTTGATAGTTTCTTGAAATATGTCTAGGCTCCGTTCTTGATCCTGGCTTTCTAGGAGTCCAATAATTCTTAAGTTATCCCTCCTTGATCTATTTTCCATGTCAGTTGTTTTTCCAATGAGATATTCTACATTTTTCTATTTTTTCATTCTTTTGACTTTGTTTTATTGTTTTTTGGAGTCTTCTGGAGTTAGTAGCTTCCACTTGCCCACTTCTAATTTTTAAAGAATCATTTTCTTCAGTGAACTTCTGTACCTCTTTTTCCATTCAGCCAATTCTGTTTTTAAGGAGATAATTTCTTCAATTCTTTTTGTGCCTCTTTTACCAAGCTGTTAATTCTTTTTTCATTTCTCTTACCAACTTTTCCTCTACCACTTTTATCTCCTTCTTTTACTCTACCAGGAATTTTTGTTGGGCTTGGGTCCAATTAGCATTTTTCTTTGAGGCTTTGCTTGTAGTTGTTTTCACATTGTTATCTTCTTCTAAGTTTGTGTCTTGGTCTTCTCTGCCACTGTAGTAGCATTTTATGGTCAAAGTTTTGTTGTTGTTTGCTCATTTTCCTATTTCTTCACTTTGAATTTTAGGTCAAAGTTGGGCTCTGCTCACCCTGGGGGTACTATACTGCTGTTTTCAGAGCTAGTTCTGGAGGTCTGCACATTTTCAGTGCTTCCAAGCTATTGTTATCCTGAGAGAGCTGTGGTCACAGCTACTTCCCTTGTCTTTACCCAGGAAGGGCCCCAGCTCCCTTGCAGCCAGAAGTACTAGTGCTGCTTTTGGCCCTGGAACTATGATGAGGGCTCCTGATCTCTTGTGACCAATCACAAGCACTCCTCACCATCCTGGAATTGCAACCCAAACTCTGCCTCAGTTTATATTCCACTAAGAAAGCCTTCCAGAGCCTAGAATCACATCCACATGAAAATAATGCAATAATTCATGTAAAATTCTTGGCAAATATCAAAACATCAAATAAATATCAGTTGTTCTATTAACAAAAACAGCTGCTGTTTCTCTAGTGTTCTACAAATCATTCCCCTTATGACCACTATGTATAGAATACTATAATTTTTATCTTCATTTTATGGTTAAAGGAACCAAGGCTCAGACTGGTTAAGTAATCTGCCCATGGTTACACAGCTGAGACACATCAGAGTCAACACTCCAGCCTATCCCCTCTGAGACAAGCACTCTTTCTGTGGTGCCACATGAATATCCCCTTGGTCATCTTAGAGGATAATACAGTCTGAGGGTTTTTTGTCTTTGTGATCCCTTAAGGAAGAGGACTGCTAAGCCTAGAGGGAAAGAAGTGGTACCAGCATCGCCATCTGCTGACCCCGGCCTTTCACTTCAGCATTCTGAAGCCCTACATCCATGTGATGAATGATTCTGTCTGCAGGATGCTGGTGAGGAAATAGATAGCCCAGGGACCCTGAAAGCTATTGGGTACTCATCAGGAAACAGAGTCAGCCACCAGAGATAATACAAGCAACTGCTTCACCAAGCACTGTGCTAGGAACTTTCTGGTATATGGGAAGGTGAGGAACCAAGGAAATTTTGAACATGGCCTCAAAGGTCCCTAACAACTCCAAGTTTGTGTCTCTGATTGATATGGGGCTTTAAAGTTTGAAAAGGGCTTTAAATATATTATCTCAGGGCAGCTAGGTGGCGCAGTGAGTAGAACACCAGCCCTGGAGTCAGGAGGACCTGAGTTCAAATCCAACCTCAGACACGTGACACATGTACTAGCTGTGTGACCTTCAGCAAGTCACTTAACCCCAACTGCCCTGCCAAAAAACAAAAAAAAAATATTATCTCACTACAACTCTGTGAGATAAGTGCTACAGACATTATCTCCGTTTTACAGATGAGCAAACTGAGACTCAGACAGGTTTAGTTGTTTGCCCATTATCACACAGCTAGTAAATGATGGATCAAAAATTTGAACTGAAGTCCTCTGACTTCAACTCTTTCCACTATGTCATGATGCCCCCTTAATGTGTATTCCCCTATCTTGGTGCAAGTCCATGCCTAGCTCAAAAAAGTTAAAAAAAAATTGGCACCCCTCCTCTTCCTCCTCCTCCTCTCACTCTCTTCTTGCCTCCCAGTAACTCCCCCTCAGCACCCAATTTTCCCACACTCTGCTCAGCCCCTCTCTCCAGCATCCAGGCAATCTGCATATTTCATAATGTCTTGCCCTATCCTCCCCTGAAGTCCTGACTGTCATGCAGCTGAATGGAATTAGGTGTTAGGAGGATAACTGTCAGACAAAACTAATTTATGAAAGCATATTAAAAATATTATATCACTTTACCTCTCCTGGAGAATCCTAGAAATCATAGAATGTCAAGCTAAAGGAGACCTTAGAACATAGACCTGAGAATAATAAGAAAATAGTCATCATAAGAAGGTTTATCCTACCTTTAATAAAACAAATGATATCACATGTCTGTTACCAAAAGACGAGAAGATGAATGACTCTCCCAAACTGTCAAATTACATGCTTACATCATTTATACAGAGTATTCATAGTTTAGATCCTTAAAAAAAATCTGTAACAGAAGAAAACAGCATATTGACTAAGGAGTGAAAATGGTGTGCAAAACATCCCCTGGATATAAAGAGTAACTTGCTGTCAATTTGGAAATTATTGAATAAGCTGTCCAAATATGCCATAATATTTATACTAATTTTTTCTACTATTGCAAAGCTGTTGGCTCAGCTTCTCACTTTTGATGTATTTGTATTCTGCAAATAATAAAATAGACCCAGGTAAAGTGAGAATGTGAGAGTATTTAATGTTCACTGTTCTTTATTTTAAATATGCCATGAACACAATAGAATTAGGGAGATAGCTTAAACTTATTATGGTTCTCCTTTGATTTAAATCCATATGGTATCATTTCTCCAAAACAGCTTATTAATCACTTGATTGATATGGATATCATCAAGCTTTATGGCTCTACTTTAAAAATCCTTCATTTCATGGAATCATTCTTCAATGATTTCAAAATGTCATTGGAATTTTACAAGTGTAAAATTGGTAATGTATACCAAGGAAAGAGAGAGATTGCAGGCTTGAAGCTGGAATCCAAAGGTCACATTGATCTAATGGATGAAACTGATACCTGCAAGTACTTTTGGTCTTCTCTAGCAAGAAGTATCAAACAAATATATCAAGGATAAAGCTATGGATGAATGTGTTAAGAGACTTAGAGGCATCCTGAAGTCAACGTAGAATGGAGGTAAATCCACATAAAGCAATTAGCCCCTACAGAACACTAGTCAATGTACACCTTTAAAATTATAAAATGCTTCATAACAGATCTGAAAAGAATACTTGAAAAACTCCACGCAATGTTAATGAAACACAGGACCCATTAATCTAAGGCAACTATAGAAATCTAAACGCTTCCTTATCAAAACGGAGAAAGAAGGATATACATATATATATATATATATATACACATGTATATATGTGTGTTGTATGTATGCGTGTATGTATAACGTTCACAGTAAATAAGCCAAAAACTACAAATAAAACACCTTTGAAAAAAGCAGATGTCAGTTCACCAATCAATAGTAGAACTTGAAGACAGGAAGATACCACTGAATTTTTCAAATGTAACAGAAAGGATTTTGTCTCTGAATGGAACTAAAGCAGGTAAGATCCAAGAGAAAATCCATGGGCAGCATCTGCAAGAACTCAGTCAATCTATAGATAAGTAAGCATTGAACAAATGATTGGGTCATGCAAATTTGTGTGTAGAGATGGAGAAGTTTGTGAACTCTGGACAGACCTTGACCACTAGAAAGAGATCAGACATAGTGATCAGAGTAGATGATGTAAGGAAATGATGACTGCTGTGCAACACATCACTGCAGGCTATAAAAATTTAGTGGATACCAATACCCAACAGGTCCTGATGAGCAAAATTATGTTTCAGTAATTCCTTCTCTTTCATAGAATGGTAGATAATGAATCTCCAAACTGCAGATAGAGACTTCAAAATATATTGGGAAACTCAACCAGTAAATTTTACCAGAACCAGACTGTCAAACCTAGTTATTTCAACCCAGTCAGATCAAACTGTTGGCTACAATTATAAACATGGCATAGCTAGCTAGCTAATAATAGCTATATAATAATATCCATTACTATGTGCCACGGTGGCACAATGGATAGAGTGCCAGGCTTTGAGTCAGGAAGACTCATATTTGTGAGTTCAAATCTGGCCTCAGATACTCACTAGCTGTATGACCCTGGGAGAGGACTTAACCCTGTTTACCTCAGTTCCCTCATCTGTAAAATGGGTGGGAGAAGGAAATGACAAACCACTCCAGTATCTTTCCCAAGAAAACTCCAAATCGGGTCATGAAGAGTCAGACATAACTAAAAATCAATTCAAAAACAACTAAATGTTGTAGGAACTGCATTAAGTTCTGTATAATTATCTATCTTATTTGACCCTCCCAACAACTCTGGGAAGTAGGTGCTATGTTATCCCCATTTTACACATGAGGCGAATAGAGGTTAAGTGACTTGTCCTTAGTCACACACTTAGAGTCTGAGGCCAGATGTGAACTCAGATCTTCCTGACTCCAGGCCCAGCACCCTATCCCCTGTGCCACCTACATTTCAATCCATCAAAATGTAAGAATACCATTTTAAATAGGTGCACCTCCATTCAGAATACTCATAGTCTCCTAGCTGCATGGAACAAAAAGCTTCTAAATATACAGAAGAGAGCCTAAGCACATGGGAATAGCATGAGATCTCTGTCACCCTCATTGCTCTGTCTGCTACTGAAGTTGTGCTGTGGATGCTTGAGTACTCAAACTTTTCTTAACTGACACAAAGCTCTCATTCCATCTATCTGTGTGGTTGTTCATAAAAAAAGCAACTTGTCCCAGGATTGTTTTGCCCTGAGTCCCATTAGAAAAGATATGAATGAAACTGTGAAAATGACAATGAAGACTCTGTAACCCAGCAGAATAAATCAAAAGCATGGGGGAAGAGGGTGAGGTGCATATCCCTCATGTTGTTCTCCTGGCCCCTGGAGATGTAGTAAGAATGAACTTGGGAGCCTACCAAATATAAACTTACATCCCCAAAGTTTTATTCAGCTACAGGCAATAGTGATTTTTTTCCAACTTTGCAATAGCCCATGGGATGTTAATTACAAAACAGTAGCAGCAGGATCGTTATTTGTCCCAAGATCATTTCAATCTGAACTCTTTCACACAAGAGAAGAACAATTCTCTGTAACTGTGGTCATTTTGATGCTGCTGCTGACAACCCCCTCGAACTCCAACCCAAGTTGTATCAAACCTGGAACAGAAAGCTGAAGTACTTTTCATATAACAAACAACAATGGTTAAATCAAGAGAGGGAGCTGAAACCAATTTCTCTGAAAATATGGAAAGTAGCAAGTATAAATATGCCCCGTGACTACCAATGCAGATGCTTTATCCACCTGTGCAATTCTTTGTAGAACATTAAATGTAAAAGAATAATGATAGAATAAATAACTTGTCAAAGGAACATTTCTACTTGAGCCCCATCCAAAAAGAAAAGTAGGAGAATGAGATTAGCGCCAAAACTAATAGCATATATTCATTGTTTCATTGGATTAAAGAATGTCAGAACTTGCAAGGATTATTTATATTATCCAATATAAAAAGCCAGATTCATTTGTTCATGTCGTCATTCAGTGTTGGGTCATTAGTCAATAGTAATAATAATTCAGAGGGATTAAATGTCTCACCCAGGGTAAACCATTCATTAGGTACTAGAGAATGGAATTGAACCCAGGTCTTCTAACTTCAGGTGTAGCATTCCTTCCACTATACCAGCCCATCAGTGTTAGCATTTCTATATATGCCATTTTGTCCATGGAGCTGGAGAAAAGGAGGGAGATGGAGTGGGGAGAAAGGAATGGAAAGACAAGAGAGAGGGACAGAGTGAGGGGAGAAGAGTAGAAAGGGACAAAGAGACAGAGGGACGGAGGACAGTCATGCCATAAACAAGCAAAGAAAGATTCTTGGAAGGCACTGATAATGCCAATTTTACTCTCTTGTCCCAGGACACATGGGTGAAGCTCAGCACCCAGGACAGTTCTGTGGAAATTTGTGAGCCCATCCGCCTGATGACCTTGGACAGCATCATGAAATGTGCCTTCGATGTCCAGACCAGCTCCCAAACAGAAAGGTTAGTGGTGAGGATACAGAAGAGACTTATTGACCAGCACCCTAGCCCCTGATAACACACCGTATCTCCTCTTGTAGCTTCTCTACCGACTACCTCTCAACCGTGACCAAACTCTCAGAACTCATCTTCCACCGCCTGCACAGCTACCTCCATCACAATGACTTGATTTACAGGTGGAGCTCGCAGGGAAAAGAATTCCAGGCTCTCTGCCAAATAGCACATCAGCACCCAGGTATTTCCTGCACCCTGGGCTGTCTCTGCATGCTCTTTAATTCTTTGACCGTGTTGGCCGGGATACTAATTCAACTAAATTCAACAAATATAGATTGATCACCTACCATGTACCAAGAACTCCGATCCGCTCTGTGGAACCAAAGAAAGGAATGAAAACAACTCCTGACCTTGTGTAGCTTACATATTATCTTGGAGATGAAACAAACACATTGATAAATAAATACAAAATATAAACAAAGAAATTTTGAGAAAGCACTAACCTTTGGGGAATATAAGAACAAGCTTTTTGGAGTAGTTGTTGACTTAAGCTGAGTTTTGGAATTCCTAAGGGAGCTAGGGATTCAAAGGACAGAGGAGAGGAGGGAGAGCATTCCAGGTGTAAGACACATACATTTTTGTCTCTCTAGTGCCTGGCACACTATAAGCACTTAGTGGCTAGTGGTATTGAATTGGATGGCAAAATCAAGCTTCAGATTAAATATTAGTTCAAATATTATAATATTTATTCTGATAAGGATAAAATTAAAGGCTTACACTCAAGTTCAAAATGTCAATTTCATAAATACAAGATTGGGGAAATGTAGCTAGAAAGCAGTGTCTTTTAAAAAGATCTGAGGTTTCCAGTTAAACCATGTGCTTAATGCGAGCCAATAGTATCATAGAGAAGCCAATGAATGTAATGCAATCACAGGCTGTGTTAAGAGAAATATAGTTTCATGGCAGCTAAGTGGTGTAGTGTATAGAGGACTGGTCCTGGAGTGAGGAGGACCTGAGTTCAAATCCAGCCTCAGACATTTACTTGCTGTGTGACCCTAGGCAAGTCACTTAACTCTGTTTGCCTAGCCTTGGAAAAAAAGGGAAAAAAAGAAATATAGTTTCTTGGGATAAGGAGAAGATATGCCACCATATTCTTCCCTAGTCAGGCCAAATCAAATTTTATGGATTTCTGGTTGTCATTTTTAGGTGTGTCATTGGGTCTATTTAGTCTGGAGAAGACTTAGAGGAAACAAGATAGCTAAAATAAAAGAATTAAGTTGCTTAGCCCCAGGGGCCAAAACAAGAAACCATAAGTGGAAGCTGCATAGAGGTAGGTTGAAATTGTCATGTGAAATTGTCAACTACGAACATAGTCAAGTCAAATGAGGTTCAAAGTCAGCTGCCAATCCCAGAGATAGCAGAATCATTGACAATAATCAGCTCCATGTTCTTCATTCTAAGAGGAAAATATTTTGAACTCCCCCCCAGCCAAAATCATCCAAGAAAGGAGGGAAGCCCTCAAGAATGATAGTGAACAGGACAAGATCCAAAAGAAGTACCTCGATTTTCTGGATGTTCTTCTCTGTGCCAAAGTAAGTCTGACAAATATCTGAGCAAACTTACCCCCCACCTTGATTCCATTCAATTCAGTAGAACTGCCATTTATTAAGCACTTACCTTGTGCCTGACACTATGCTAAGTGCTGGGGACCCAAAGACCAAAATGATAATAATTCCTGACTTCAAGGAATTTGCATTTTACTAGAAAATCAGGAATATGGAAAGACAGGCAAATGAGATGCTGGGATGAAATGACCAACAAATTAGATTAAATGAAGTTTTCAGAGCAGTTCAGTCAACTAAGAAGCCCCCAACTCTGCATTTTGATGAAAAGATGAAGTTCTATGATTTTAACTCTGTGATCGAGTCATTTAAACTATTTAAGTACCTATTCATGCTGAAGAATATGGTAGCCAATGGGGCAGACCAAAAAAAAGAGTTAAGACATGATGCCTGTCCTTGTGAAGATTACTGTTTAATGGGGATATGAAACATAAATGTAGATGACTGTGATGTGCAATGTCACTTAACAAATCCATTAGGGACATGAAAATACGGTGCTCTGGGAATTCAGGGAGAAGGTTGTCACTGGGGGAGAGGAGGATCTATGAATGATGTCAATGGATATCTATGAATAATGTTTAAAATCAGAGCCTCTTATGGCTTGAGTTCCCTTCTACCCCAGTCAGTCTCATATTTGGCCAATAGAAAGAATCATTTTAAAAATGGCTTTAGATAAAGGAGTACTTTCATCCTTTTATTCAGAGTGAAAATGGGGAAGTTTTATCAGATGAGGAGCTGGAAGCTGAGCTTAAAACATTTGTGTTTGGTGGTCATGACACCACAGCCTCTAGCCTTTCCTGGCTCTTCTACTGTATGGCCATGAACCCTGAGCACCAACACCAATGCCGAGAAGAGATCAGAGGTATCCTAAAACATGGAGACACCATTACCTGGTAAGAATGTCAAACGTTTGATCCTAATTCCTGGGTTGTTTGCTGCGTGTTTCCCTCTTCTGGCACCATGGCTGCCCATCATTTATCCTTATTTCTTCAGACCAGTCCCTTGGTATGTTTTAGTTCTAGTGGAGGTGGTTGCCCTCCTAAAGGAAGAGGTGATCCCCAGGGGGCCTCGCCAAGTGTAGGCACCCGGTCCAAGTCAGAGCCCAGCAGTGATGATTAAGTCTACTTCGATTCAGCAGGCATTCATTTAAATATTTGTTTCCTAGATCCTGTACTGAGTGTTCAGAGAGACACAAGATAGACACTGTGACTAATCACTAATCAACCAACTATGTGCCAGGCACTATGCTAGGCTGTGAATATACATATACAAGAAAGAAAGAAAGAAAGAAAGAAAGAAAGAAAGAAAGAAAGAAAGAAAGAAAGAAAGAAAGAAAGAAAGAAAGAAAGAAAGGAAGGAAGGAAGGAAGGAAAGAGGAAGAAGAAGGAAGGAAGGAAGGAAGGAAGGAAGGAAGGAAGGAAGGAAGGAAGGAAGGAAGGAAGGAAGGAAAAGAAGGAAGGAAAAAGAAGGAAGGAAAGAAGAAAAGAAGAAAGAAAAGGAGAGAAAGAAAGAAAGAGAGAGAGAGAAAGAAAGAAGAGGAAAGAAAGAAAGAAAAGGAGAGAAAAAGAAAGAAGGAAAGAGAGAGAAAGAAAAGAAAAGAGAAAGAAAAAAAGGAGAGAGAGAAAGAAAAGAAAGAAAGAAGGAAGGAAGGAAGGAAGGAAAGAAGGAAGTAAAGAAAGAAAAGACACCATGACTAATCGCCATAGGCTTAGATTCTATGTACAGAGGTAGCTATTGGGGCAACTAAGTGGCATAGTGGTTAGAGTGTTGGAAGACCTAAATTCAAATCTGCCTCAGACATTTACTAGTTATGGAACCCTAAGCAAGTCACTTAACCTCTCTCAGCCTCAGTTTCCTAACTGTAAAATGTGAATAATAATGGCACCTGCTTCCCGGAAGACCAAATGAGTTATCTGCTTAGCATGAAGCCTGACACTTAATAAATATTTGCTACCACAGAAATACATACCAAATATAGATACATACATATGTGTGCATGTGTGTATACATATATACAGTAGTTAAATACAAAGTCGTTAGGGAAGAACAAAGGCACAAGCAGTTGGAGGGCAATCAGGAAAGACCTCCTAGAGAAGGTGGTAATTAGGTGGCACTTTGAAGGAAAAGATGGATTCCATGAGGTGAGAAAGGACATTTCAAGCATGAGCCAGCCAGTACAAAGACACAAAGATGGCAGGTGGGAGGTGTTGTTATAATAAATTGTGTTAAGCTATTGACTGGCTAGAAAACCCCTGAGTCTTCATTTTTCTCATCAAGGGAAAGGAAAAAGCATTTCTATAGCACCTACTATGTGCCACTGTGCCAAGCCCTGTTACAAATATTATCTCATTTTGATCCACACAACAACACTGGGGTGTAGACATTGTTATTATCCCCATTTTTACAGTTGAAGTTTACATTTTTACAGTTGAAGAAACTGAAGAAAATACAGGTTAAGTATGATTCTTGTTAACATCACTTCAGTGTCCTCAGTTCTGCCCTCTACACTCTGTCACAACAACCCTTCAGATAGCTGAAGACAGGATTTATATCTCCTGAAGTCTCCTCCTCTCAAACAGTCAACAAACATTTATTAAGTACTTATCTATATGCATGGCATATGCTAAGTATTGGGAATACAAAGAAAGGCAAAAAAATCCCTGCCCTCAAGGAACTTACATTCTAATGGGGGAAGCGATACAAAATACATGTAGAGTAGGTGGAAGAATATTATAGTAGCTGAGGAGACAGGAAAGCCTTCCTACATAAGATGGTGCTTGAGCTGAGTTGTGAAGGAAGCCAGGGAACTAGAGGCAGTGATGAGGACGGGTGGAAGAGAACCACTGAAAAGGCATTGAATAATCTGAGAGATGGAGTCTCCTATTCAAGGAATCGCAAATAGGCCAGGGAGACTAGATAATAGAGAAAATGGTAGAGAGTAAAGGATACAAAGTCTTGGAAGAAAAGAAGAGGCCAGGTTATAAAGTGCTTTAAATGTCAGAGGACTATATTTTATCCTGCAGGTAATAGGGAGCCACTTTGGGTAAGGGTTAGTCAAACCTAGACTTTAGGAAAATCACTCGGGCAGCTACGTGAAGGGTAGATAAGGATGGGAAGAGATTTGAGTCAGGGAGACCAATTAGAAGGCAATTAATCATGCAGACAAGAGGTGATGAGGATATGAACTAGAGTGATGGCTTTGTGAGTAGAGAATTCAGTACAAAAGATGTTGTGAAGACAGAAAAATTACAAGATTTGGTAAGGGGTTGGTATATTTCCTGGTGGTTTGGATATGAGAAATGAATGAGAGAGAGGAGTCAAGAATGACCCTGAAGTTGTGAACCTGGGTAACTGGGAGGATGGTAATAGGGAAGCCAGGCTAGCCATGCCCAATTCCTATGCCCAATCCTCATATTAAATGGACTTAAGGCCCTTCACCATTCCTGTCTTCCTTTGAATTTTTTCTAGCTTACCAATATCATTCCTAAAATGTAACACATAGAACACCATATTCCATATGTGGTGTGACCAAGGCAGAGTGGAGTGAGACTGTCACCTACCTAGTCCTGGGCATGATGGCTTTCATAAGTTAGCTTAAAATTCTGTACCACAGGCTCTGAGGCTGCAGTCCCAGACCCCCATTCCCATTGTCAGGCTGAGTTGCCTGCTGCTTCTCCCATTGGGGTTCTAGGGGTAGCTCTAACAGTTTTGGAATGATTTCTCTAACATTATAGCTCATGAGCGAGCCCCCACTGGAGTGCTTCCCCATTGATTATCCATTGATATCAATTAGTGAGCCAAACTTAATTAGTTTTTAGAAATAGGATTTACCAGAGTAATATAATAACAGTTGGTTCAAAATATCCCTGCAAACCCATGGCACACTGTTCTAAAAATACATGCAGAGTTAGAGAACATAAGTCAAAGAGCATAACCCACAGGTCCTAGCAGTCCTTTTCTATGTTTTGTAGGACCCTCAGGAAGTTCCCCTTAGGCATGATGTAGATTTCTTCTGGGCTTTTTATAGAGTACTGAAGGTTCCTTTGTTCTGTGTATCTAGTTGGCCTTGGATAAAGGAAGACTCTTGTACTTTTCAGATTGAAAATGGAGATGTCTTGTCAGATGAGGAACCAGTACTGCAGGGCACAAGGCATGGAGTCAGGAAGACTAATTCAAACCTAGTATCACTTACTAGCTATGTGACCTTGGGCAAATCACTTAACTTCTCTTTCTGCCTTAGTTTCCTGAACTGTAAAATGGAGACGATAAAAGCTCCAACCCTGCAGGGTTGCTGTGAGGATCAAATGAGATATTTATAAAAAGTACTTGGCATGGTTCACACAGCAGAGTAGGCACTATATAAGTGCTTGATCCCTTTCCCCTTCTCTTCTCCAGTTTGTCTTTGGCTCCCAAGGCAAACAGTACCACCAGGTTGTTCCAAGGACAACCTTGGTACAATGTAGAATATAGTGATGACAGTGTGCAACGAAGAAAACTTCAAGTCCTTCAGCCCTTCAAAAGTCACATGGTGATCCTCTCATCATGGAAAAGGAGGTGAAGAAGACAGGGGCTGTTTTCCTCCCCCACAAAATGCTTCTGGATCATGTGGCTTCCTCCTTTACCAGCCGCAGTGGCTCCTGGTCCCACCACTGGAATACTGAGTTCCAAACTCGCTTGCTCCCTTATATATACTCTACAGGGCATGACCAAGTCTTCTTACCCAATCCCAACACATTTCCTGTATATGTCATTTCATTTCATCCAATGGCTTTCTCTTTTCCAAGTTGATTAAGAATTTTTTGCACCTAGTTTAATGCCTTTCATTGATTGGTTGGTTCAGTAAAGGTGGTCTCACCTGATGGAAGATACCAGAGTGTGGAGTATCTTGTTAGTTATTCTAAGTAGGATGGGGTGATTAATTAATTGATTCAGTCAAGCTCACCTTTATAACTGTGATAGCTTTTGTAACTTCCCTGTCATACAACTGACCCATATGAGTTTGCAGGCCATTGAAAACCCCAGATCATTTTCTGTCAACTGCTCTCTAGTCAGGTTTTTCCAATCTTGAATTTTTAAGGTTGATTTTTTTTTGTTCTGAAGCATAAGTTTTTTCATATTTATCCTTGATTGTTGTAATCTTCTTAGATTCATTCCAATGACATCTTTTTGAATCCTGACTTGGTCCTTCAGTGCATTAGCCAGCCTCCCTGGCTGTGTCAACTACAAATGTAATGAGGAAGCCATCTATTCCCATTCACCCAAGTAATGGATAAAAGCTGTAAATGTGAGAGGATAAAGCACAGATCTCTGAGGCAGACCGTTAGAAACTCTTCAAGGTAATAATGAGCCATCAAGTGTTATTCTTTGGGTCCATCTGTTCAATCAGTTCCTGATGGGGATGATGATGATGATGATGGTGGTGGTGGTGGTGGTGATGATGAATAGCTAGCATGTATATAGAACTTGAAGTTTTGCAAAGCACTTTATATATGTTATCTCATTTTGCTCTCATAACAACTCTGTGATGTAGGTGCTTTTATTGTTCCCTTTTTACAGATAAGGAAACTGAGGCTTATAGAGGCTAAACGACTTTCCCTAGAGTCCTTCCCTCTTGAGCGTCTGAGGTGGAATTCGAATTCAGTTTTTCCCGACTTCAAGTCCAGCATTCTATCCAACACCTTCCTTCCCGGTCCTTCTATTGTGTAACCTCCCTCTTTCCATCTTGTCCAAAAAATACCAAGACAGTCTTTGTGAAATGATATGCTAACCTCTAGGCAAACTCTCTCTAGAACATTCTCCTAATCTACCCGACTCTTGTAACCCTACCGAAAAGGAAAGAAAAAGAAATGAGGTTACGGCATGACCTCCGTCCAATGAAGCTATCTGGGCTTTTGATAATAACAATGGCTATCATTGAAGGCACTCTGTAAGGTTTGCAAAGCGATGCTCTTGCATTATCTCATTTGATTCTTATAACAATCCTGTGGAGTGGCAGGTATTATTATTATGATTCCTATTTTACATATGAGAAAATTGAGGCTGAGGCTACGGGTTCTAAGCTAGTAGCGTTTACACGACACCTTAAGGTTTGCAGTGAGCTTGTCATAGGTTACCCCATATCAGTCCTGTGAGGTAGGTGCTATTATTGTCCCCATTTTACAAATGGGGAAATGGAGGCACTAAAAGGTACACTGACCTTCCTGTGCTCATACATACATAAGTGTCAGAAGTGGGACTTGAACCCAGTCATCTCGACTCCATATTCGGCAATCCTTCCACAAGACCACATCATTTCTTCTAGATTTTCAGTAACTGTCACTTTAGTAATATGTTATATGATTTATAATCTTAATAATAAGAGTAATTCAAAATGAGTTTAGCTTTGGAATGTGGTCTTGTGTTTGCTTAATTCGAATGATAACTCCCGTTCTGATGGTGCTAATTTAGGCACTTTCCTTACAATAACCTGTGAGGGAAGAAGTGCAAACATTATTATAACCATTTTACTGATAAAGAATCTAAGGCTCAGGGGCAGCTAGGTGGCACAGTGAGCAAAGCACCAACCCTGGAGTCAGGAGGATCTGAGTTCAAATCCAACCTCAGATACTTGACACACTTACTAGCTGTGTGACCTTAGGCAAGTCACTTAACCCAAATTGCCCTGCCTTCTACCCTCCAAAAAAAAAAAAGAATCTAAGGCTCAGAGGACAGAAATTGCTTGCTGCTTAGAAGCAGGGTCCAGAATTGAATTCAAGCCTTTTTACTCCAAATCCAGTTATTTTCATGACCAGGGTACATTTTAAAGAGAATTGGTAGCACACAAGCCCAATGACAAAGCTCTAACCCAATTGCTGGGTGTGAGCTAGGAAATGGTCCAGTTTTTGACCTTGCTTGCCCTCTTCCCCCAGCATCATGTGTGGGGCAAAAATTAGGCATATCACAGCCTAAGCTGATCTGATGTCTTTCACCCATTGCTGGCTTGAAGAGGTTTATTGGATCATAGATGTGGAGCTGGAAGGAACCTTAGGGGCAATCCAATCCAATCCCCTCCTTTGATTAAGTGACTTGTCCAAAATCACTCAGCTGGTAATTGAAAGAGTTGGATTCGAACTCAATTCCTTTGATTCCAAATCCAGCAGTCCTCACTGCACCTAGCTGCCTTCTAAGGGGGTAGAACTCCAAAATCCCAGTAGTCCTTATAGACCTAATGGAGACCCTTGCAAAAACCCTTACCTTTCCATCTCCTTCTTGTCTGTGTTTCCTCGCAGGGACCACCTGGACCAGATGCCCTATAGCACCATGTGCATCAAGGAGGCCCTCCGCCTCTATCCACCTGGCATCACCATAGCCAGGGAGCTTAGCAAACCTATCACCTTCCCAGATGGACGTTCCTTGCCCACAGGTACCACTGCCTGCCCAACATAATCAGTTCCCTCTAGAATTCATTGCCCCAGGGATCAGAGCAAACAGGACCAAGAAGCCTCTTGGTTCATGAAGGTTCTAGGAAATAATACTCTGAATTCCTAGCCTTGGTCTGTATTGGGAACTTAATACACAATGACTGAGTTTTAAAATACATCTTATAGAAATGGAACAAGAAAGACATATAGTGGTAGCTTCAAGTGTTGAAAGGGCTCTCCCATGGGAAAAAAAAATTAGACTTTACAGAATCTGAGTTGGAAGGTACTTTAGACATCATCCAGTCCAACCTGGATATAAGAGTCCCCATCTTCTTCAATCCTGATAAGTATTCAACCATCTTTTACTTGAAGACCAGAGATGGGAAATTGACTATGCCACAGACAGCCCAGTTAAACTCTGGAGCGCTCTAATTGTTGGGAATTTTTCCATATATCAAGCTAAAGTTTGCCTCTCTGTAGTTCCTAGTCATTATTTCTGTCCTGTGGGGCCAAACCAAGCCCAGATAATCCTGCTCCCACTCGACCAGCCTTCAGATTCTTGAGGACAGTGATTTTCTCCAGATTTATTTGGTGCCTTTTGAGCCACTGCTAAAATCCTGGTGAATCTGTCCTTGCGTGGAGCCTTGTGGAGCTCACCATGTCAGTCAGTCAACTAGCCTAAGTGGCTAATTGTGCCAAGTAGTAAGTGTTGGGGTTACAAAGAAAGTAAATAAGGGGAATATGCAGTAATGTCCAGGAAGTACTTCAGAAATATGTGAATCAACTGTAAAATAATACGGGTATGATGCAGCCAAACCTGCTAATTGGGAGAGTACAAAATGTGCAGAAGTATGTATTGTGCAAGATACAAAGTGAAGAGGGAAAAAAAGGGTCCAGAAAGGAGCTCTAGGAAAGTACTGGAGAGAAAGGACACTTTGGAGGGGGAGAGAGAGATCTGGAATAGATCTCTCTCTCTCTCTCTCTCTCTCTCTCTCTCTCTCTCTCTCTCTCTCTCTCTCTCTCTCTCTCTCCCCTCCCTTCCTCTTTCTCTTTCCCTCCCTCCTTCCCTCCCTCCCTCTCTCTCCTTCCCTCCCTCTGTCTCTCTCTCTGTCTCTCTCTGTGTGTCTCTGCCTCTCTTTCTGTGTGTGTGTGTGTGTGTGTGTGTGTGTGTGTGTGTGTGTGTCCCCTCTCCCTCCCTGTCTAGGTATGATAGTTGTCCTGAACATCTGGGCTCTCCACCACAACCCTGCTGTCTGGGAAAAGCCACAGGTATGACTCATTCTAACACAGATGTTTCACAGAAGCAATCACATCCAAACCCACTCTGTGGCAGATACTCAAATATACCTTGTTCTTTCCCACCAGCCCCAAATGACCTGAGGGTCTTGGTTCCCACCCTGCCTCTGATTCTTAAACATTACACTGGGTAGCCTACCTCATCTTTCTGAACCTCAGACCCTCTCCTCTAAAATTTGTAGCTGGACTTGAAAGTCTCTTAGGAACCATTTAGCTCTAAGTCTGTGAGCCAAGGATCCAATGAATTAAGTTATTTCAAGTGCTGAAATAACTCTCACTGATCCTCCCTCCACTAACACCAAAGAGACCATTAACTCCAATCATTCCTCCATTCATTAATTCCTGGAAGGAACATGTGTTTTCCACCTATCATGTAGATAGTCCAGTCCATGCCCATCTCTAGCAGATGTCCTTGATAACTTGCTGGGGCTGAGAAAACTTAGCACCTCCAGTCACTTCTCCGCTGATGAACTTCTCCCTAAAGAGGCAGATTTTCAGACAATAGAGCCTGATTCATGTGCTAACCCTAGGCTCAAAGCTAGTCCATATTGGTAAGGTCTAAAAAGCTGTTGCTCCTCTGGGAGAGCCCCCAAGATCTTCTCCACACCATGACAAGTCTTTCTTAGGAGGATGGCAGGGATAGAAAATTAAAAGGGAGAAATAAAACACTTCTTTCAATAGCCTGGAATTGGTGGAGTTGGGTTGGTTTTTGAGGGAGGGAATAAGGGGATGGAGTGGAAGGAGTATTACTTAGATCTTTCACTGAAGTCTTCTAATGTCTCCTCTTTGGAAGGAGGTGATCCTGGGATCTCTAAGGTTCTGCCAGAAGAGAAAAAGCTCTATAAAGGAGGCATCAAACATGTGACCCAAGGGCCACAGTCTTGAGTGCTGCCCAAACCAATTTAAATTTAATTAGGAAATATTGAACAAAATAAATAAATATATAATGTTAATGGTTTTCTAAGCCAATACGTGGCCTGCAGGGATGCTTATGTATGGTTTAGTGGCCCCCACTTCCATTTGAGTTTGACACCACTGCTCTAGAGGGTCATCTCTACCTCCTGGAAGGTTCTGAACATGGGTCAATAGAAGGACAATGAAATACATGTTTGGCTTCCAAGGACCAATCAAGCCAAGTCCAGAGAGATTCATCACCCAGAGGTTTGCTTTTAGGTGATGGATAGCTGGAAAGCCTCACCCATAGCAATTCATGTAGAAGGCCTATCTTAGAGTATATAGAAAAGCTGTGATCTCTACTGATGAAGAGAGGGCCTCCAGTGATGAAACCCAGGCTCCTTGAAGTATTGATATTGCTAGATTCCAAAGTAGACTAACATAGAAGCTCCAGACAATGAGGGTGGCCAGGAGAAACTGTACCCAGCATGACCTTCCATCCCTGATAATGGCCCAGGGGAGGCTGTGACTGCACAGACCCAGTCCAAGGACATAACAGAGGCCGGCCTTCCAAGACAGCTACTCAGGACCATAAAAGTCCTCTTTTGCCTGGATTTTTGTCTCATTCATCTAAACTCCTCAAAATTCACCAAATAAATACCTCTTTTCTTTCCTTCTTTTCATGGAGTCCAGCTATAGTTTACCAGGATCAAAGATCTGATGTGTGATATGAAGACAAAAATGTTTGTCTTACAGAATATTGATAGCAAAGTACAGACCTGATTTGTTTATTAGAAAAGAACATAGCCTGGCTAATGCCAAAGTGCCTTTTTTTTCAATTTGAGTTCAATGCAAGGAGAGCCAAGTTTGAGGTAAAGTCTTGAATATTTAATTACCTCAGTCCAACTTCTGAGCAATTTAAAAAAACAAGAAATGTATTAATTATAGTTTGGGGGGGTATCTCATTACAGGTCTTTGACCCCCAAAGGTTTTCCCAAGAGAATTCCATGAAGAGACACTCCTATGCTTTCTTACCATTCTCAGCTGGACCAAGGTGAGGATGCACCAAGTGATTGTATTGGGTACTATAGTGAAGATGGCCACAAATTTTTATGTGGAAACCACTTCCTCCCTCCAGCCCTCTTACTTCCAACCCCACCTTTGGGTTCTCCTTTATTGGATGAAGTTATGACCATAACTGGTTGGTTCAGGAGTTAAAGCCAACACACAGGGATAACAATTTCAAATTCAAGAAATAGTTCATCATACAGTTGGTCTGGAACAGAGTGTATGAAGATGAGTAATATGAAATAAAAGTTAGGTTGGAATCAGACTATGGAAGGCCTTCAATGTCTGGGTAAGGCATGTGCACCTTATCCCAAAAGCAACAGGCAGAGACTGAAGGTATTTATAAAGGGGACTACTTGGTTCACTTACCATAGCTGATACCACTAGCCTTAGCCATCCACCTCGAAGAAGGCTATGTGCCACTGGTCACATAGAAACAGAGCAGTGGGACCTGTCACTACGCCAAGGAAAATGATTCTGAGAGTGTAGCCCAGGGTTGGTGAGGGAGGATGTCAACTAGGTAAACAGAGCCTCTGTAGGAGTCATAGGCACTAATCAGGGATGGCATTGGGAAAAGCATGAGGAGTCAAAAAAAGAACAAATGATTTGAAGACAGAAGATCTCATCTGTATCCCTAATATTTAGTGGGACATCAAAAGTATAACTGACACTTGGTAGAATAGGAGAAATGATGAGCAGAAGGATTTTTTAAATTTTATAATAAACAGAACAAACAAAAGGTAGGGGATATAATAGCATTGTATATTAAAAAGCTATATTGCTGTGATGAAATTTAGAAAGGGAGCAATATAGTGGAGAGCATTTGGGAGAAAACCAACAACATTGGAGTGTGGGCCACACACCACCTAGACATAAAGAGAAAAGCCATGTGGAATTCAGGAAATGAGTTATAAGATTGTCATAGTAGCTTTGGATAGTAGTGAAAGGAAATGTCCATCATCTGGACACGTGGGGGCCTCTCCTTGTGCAAAGCAGAGTACACCACAACTTCTTGGTTTGCTTGAATGGCAATTTAATCCTTTGAACAGTGAACAAGTCAGTGATTAGAAGTGGTCATCTATTCCTGATTTTCATTGACAAAGACAAACTGGTGGCTGCAGTGGAAATGATGAAAATCTTGTGAAGGGTTGACCATACCCTATTAGAAATTGTACTAGAGGAGCAAAAAGTAGGACATAGTCTGAAATGGAACCTAGATTTCAAAGGGTTCAGGAAAATAAGGTAGGATCTCATGGACTAAAAGTCTACAGGGGAAGTCAGCATAGGAGTCCCTTAGACACTCAATGTATCAGTGAACAAGCATTTACTAAGAGCTTGCTACATGCAAAGCACTATGTTAGGCACTTGGGATAAAAATAAAGGCAAAACAAAAAAACAGTCTCTGCGTTACAGAAACTCACATTCTAATGGAGGGCACATATAAATATCTAGGAACATATAAGATAAATAGAAAACAGACTGAAAATAATCTTAAAACATTAGCAGCTAGGGGAACCAGGGAAGGCCTCCTGCAGAAGGTGAGATGTAAGCGGAGACTGGAAAGAAGGGAAAATAATAGGCAGAGGGAAGAGGACAGCAAATTCTAGATGGGGAAAGAAGATGGTGTCATCAGTGCATGGAGATGGGAGATAAAGTATCATGTTTGAGGAAGTATAAGGAGCCCACTGTAGCAGGATCTTCAAGAATAGTAAAGATATAAGGAGCTAGGAGGTAAAAAGGTAGAGAAGAGCTTGAAAGCCTAAGAGAGGATTTGATATTTGATCATGTAGTTGCTAGGGAGCCACTAATGCTCACTGAGCAGGTATGTAACATGATCAGACCTATGCTTTAGAAAAATCACCTTAAAAATTCAGTGGGGAATGGATTGGAGTGAAGAGAGACGAGGCCAGGACACAAACCACTAGGCAATTTAATCATTCAGGGGAGAGGTTATGAGAGCCTGGACAAGGAATGGAGGGGAGAGTAGAAAATGTACACAGGTAATGCTGAGAAGGTCAAAACAACAAGAGTTGTTGATGCTTCGGATATCTGGTATGAGTGAGAGTGAGGAGTTGAGGGTGTCGCCTGGTTGTGGACCTTCAACACTGAGAGAAGAATGCTGCTGCCACACTCAGAGCAGTGTAGATAAGTGGATGGAGTCTGGAAGCCCTGAGGTGGAATCCTGCCTCAGTCTCTCACTTAGCCATGGGTCCTTAGCTTCTCAGTCCTTGTTTTCTCATTGCTAAAATAGATATAATAATGCCTGCATCTCAAGGTTGTGAGCATTAAATGAGAGAACGTACCTTAAAGTGCTACATAGGTGCTAGCTGTGACTGATAATCACAATTACAATAAATTGGGATGACAAGAGGTTTGGGAAGAAAAGATGGTTTGAAACATTTCAACTTGAGATTTCTATGAGAAATCCACTACATCCAGGAGATATCCAAGGGACAGCTGGAGCTCCATGACTGTAGCTCAGGAGAGAAGTTAGGGCTAACAATAGAGATCCAGGAATCATTTGCAAAGAGAAGATAATTCAATCCATGAGAGATCAATGAGTGGGATATATTTAGAGTGAAAAGAGAAGGGAGCCCAGGACAGAACTTTGGGGACCATCTATGATTAGAGAGCATGACCTGAACACTGAACTAGCAAAAGACATTGAGAAAGAGCCGTCATAGAGAAGAGAAGAGAACAAGGAGAGAGCAGCGTCATGAAAACCTAGAGAGGAGTGAGTATCCAGAAGGAAAGGGTGATCAACAGCATCAAATGCTACAGGGAGATCAAGGAGGATCAGGATTGAGAAAAAGCTCTCCATTTTGCCAATTAAGAGATCACTAGTGGGTCACTTTAAAGGGCAGCTAAGTGGTGAAGAGCATTGAGCTTGGAATCATGGTCACATTTACAGTATTGAGAGAAGTTGAAGGGACTACATTGTGTTTAATCTGGGGTGTTGAATATTTTGTGATCAGTTGGGGGCACAGGTACATGATGGTTGTCTTCATGTATTAGAAGGGATGTCATATGGAAGAAGAATTAGATATTCCTAATCATCTGCTTCCCCTAAGACAGCAGAACTAGGAATAATAATGTGGGTATGGATAGGTCAAGTTCCAAAAAGGCATACCTAGGGGGAGCCAGGTGTCTCAGTGAATAGAACACTGGCTCTGGAATCAGGAGTACCTGAGTTCAAATCCAGCCTCAGACACTTACTAGCTATGTGACCCTGGGCTTAACCTCATTTAACCCCATTGCCTCAAAAGAAAACAAAAAAAGCATACCTAGGCTTGTTAAAAGGAAAAAGTCCCCTAACTGTTAGAGTTGTCCCAAAGGAGAAAAGACTGCTTAGGGCGATGGTGGATCTTCCCAAATGACTGAAAAGCTGTATGATTGTATTTTGTAGGCAGGTGGGAACACTTCCTAATTGTTTACCATGTGCATAAGGCCTGGAAAACTCCTAGAATCAACCAAAGATATTTCCATTAAATGCCACAGGAAGTCTGTTCTGATTGGGTGAGGAATATTTGGGCATGCCCTGAGGATTTTGTGTAAAAGGAGGTTTTAATTCAGGACCATGGAGAGAGATATCAAGTGGAAAGGCAGCTGAAAGAAACAAATCGAGCCCTCTAGGGCTGAGCCTGAAAGATCAGCAGCATAGTAAAGGAAGAAAACAAAAGAAGCAGAGATGCAGGAGGGTCATCATGTCTACAGGAACCATGGAGCAAAAGGTTCAGGACAAAGCCACCTATTCAAGGACCAAGGGAAGTTCTAAGACAAGGTCTTTTCTTTCCCCAACTTCCCCTCCCGATGCTTGTCTATTAACCGACACATGTATGACACACTGCTGCTTCTTTACCCAATTGTTTCTGGTAACAGAGGCCATAGGTTAGCAGGAAATAAATACGCAGGCAAGTTAAGGCAGAGAGCCACATCTCTACTGAAATATCTAGTATTTTTCCCTTACAGGAAGCAGAGTGACTCATGATATTCCTAATTTTTATTTAATACAAATTCCCTAAAGCAGTGAGGGAGGAAACTGTGTGTACCTGAAGGGTCATTATATTGCCCTACACTTAAAATGAGCAAATTACTATAACAAGAAATTGTACTATCACAGCTGCTATTCAGGTCCAAGGTGTCTTTGGACAGGTCAATTCCACTTTCTTGCCTCCATATATTTCTTTGTAAAATAAGGGGGTTGAATTAGACATCTCTAAGGACTTTTCTACCTCAAAATCCTTTGAATCCTGGATATATGTTTCAGTCTTTTTATTCAAGGATCTAAGGTTTTAACATCAATATGCTTCAAGAGGAAAAGGAAACAAAACTTATCAAAGTTCCAATTTCTCCCCTTTCCTTCCCAGGAATTGCATTGGGCAACAGTTTGCCATGCTGGAGCTGAAGGTGGGACTGGCCCTAACCCTTCTCCGTTTTGAGCTGTTGCCAGATCCAGAGAAGCCTCCAATCCCAATGTCCCACTTAGTTCTCAGGTCTAAGAATGGGATTCATCTGTACCTAAGGCCATTCCACTAGTTCTGCGGGTCCTAGGGATGGATACCATGACCCAGTTGGAAAGTCTCTTCATTTAGCCAATGATTCAAGTAAACACATACCAACTATACAAAACTCATTATTTCTTCTTTTTCTGTTGCTTTGGGATGGATTTTGAGATTTGGGGACTGGTCAGAGGTTAGGGTAAGGAGAGATTTGCCTTCCTAAATTTTTTTCTGACTTGAATCACTATTAACAATGTAATAATAGACCTGGGTTCCTTGTATGCATGTTAGGGTAAGACTGGGCATGACGTGTCCTGAACTACTGAGAAAAAAACACTCATAGAGAATGAGAATGTGATTGCAGATAATCCAGCAAGTAGATAACCAAAAGTGACCCTTTCCATTTTATTTGGACCATGAACAAAGGCAAATATGACTTTTGACAAGGTATCTGGGGCAGTATTAATGAGCAGCTCATTTATATGGTGCTAACATACACAATAAACGTGTGAGTTAAAAAGGACAAGGATTGGTATTTCTATTCTACAGAGGAGGCAATGAAGACTTAGCGATGAGAATAACACCCAAGACCATACAGCTAGTACTTGGCATAGCCCAAGGCCAAATGAAGTCTCATCATCTTTCCACCATACCAAGCTGAGACAGGACTACTGAGGTTCATCTCAATGTCAAGTGAGAAATCAGGATCAAGGGCACAGACTCAGAATGTAAGGCTGGGGACAAGGATCCTTGATGTCAGAGAGATGAAGTCCCCATGGCCCCAGTGCTGCACAGCACCTGTCACATAGTTGATACTTAATAAATGTTTATCAATTAATTGGTCAATTGCAGTGAAGAAGAAAGTGGAGAGAGTCAGACAGACAGAGACAGAGACAGAAAGAGACAGAGAAGAGGATAAGAAAAGAGAGAAGAGGGGAGAGGAGAGAGAAGGAGAAAGAGACAGAAAGAAGAGAGGAAGAAAGGGAGAGATGGGAGAAAAGGGAGAGCCTGGTTCTGCCATTGGATTCTCTGTACCTTAGACAAGTCTCTGCTCATGCAAATAATGGGGATAAAAACACTCATACTTCTACCTTGGAAAGTTTTAGAGAGGAAAACACTTTGCAAATCTTTGTAGAAATATGGGTTCTTATTTTTGTTGCTATTATCATACCTGCAATGATACTCCCCAGGAATCAAGGTGATCATGATGACCCTGACCTTACCACATTGGGTGGTGTTGCTTGACCCTTAGAAGGCCTGCTTTAATGAGATAAGCAGAAAGATCCTTAGAACCCCTAGGGAAAAGGGTTGAAGTTGCCGCTAGCCCTAGGAAGGGCACTAAGCCCCACTCCCACCCTGGGAATGCCTACATACAAGAACTGAGGGCAGAGACTCCTGTCCTCTGGGTTGTCACTCTGTGAATTGGCCTTTAAGCTGTGGCTAAAGAGCTGATTGCCCTGGCAAGAGGAAAAGCAAGAGTTAGGGGCTGAGGCTGAACAGTGATGTTCCAAGGCATATGCTTCCTTAGCAGTATTCCTGTGTTTGGGTAGTCACTGGGTATATCTCAAAGTCTCCCAGATCTCCTGTGATAGAGAGTGCTGAAGGGCTAGGCCATGATGACTGGCAGCCAGAGTCAGGGACAGCTGCATCCTTAACCACCCCTTCTGAGCTCTTCTCTATGGGCTCAGAGGTCTGAGTTACAGGTAGAGGGAGACTAAACGTGGCTGATGAGAGCAGCTCTTTATAGAATCTTAGGATTGGAAGTGAAAATATCAAAGTCTAGCCTCATTTTACAAGAGAGGATAGGGAATAGGGATTTCTTCTCCATACACAGCTCCCATCTCCCTCGGCATTGATCCCCAAGACATTCACAGGTCTCTCTCCTTCCTAAAGTCATCATTTAGAATGACTAGGCTTAATTAAGCATTTTGGGGATTGTTGGCCAAGACCACAGAGTCTCAGAGTTGAGAGAGACTTCAGGTTAGCTTCCAGTCTAGCCCTTTATCAAAACAAGAATCCCCTCTGCAACATCTGGGATGAGTGGGCATCCAAACTTGCTTGAAAACCTCCAGTGAGGATGGACTCCCTCCTTCCCAAGGCAATCCGTTCTACTCTAGGACAGCTCCAAATGCGAGGAAGGGATCAAGCCCGAGCTTACTTCTTTCAAGGCTCTTAGTTCTGCTCTGTGGGATCAAACAGAACAAGGCTGATGCCTCTTCCAGGTGATAACCCTTCAGATACTTGAAGCAGCTTTCATGTCTCTCCTTTGAGGTCTTCCATTTTCCCTTATCCTGGTAACATCAACTTCAACTGATCCCATTGGGACCCAGTTTGGAATCCTCTCACCATGCTGGCAACCTGCTCTGACTGAGCACAGTATGGTTTGTCACTGTCCACTGTTACTACAATGTGGACTGTGGTATTCTGCTCGCTCTCTCTCCCCTCCCTCCCTCCCTCCCTCTCCCTCTCCCTCTCCTTCTTCTTCTCCCTCTCTTTCTATGTCTTTGTCTCTGCTCTTTCTCTTTCTCTCTCTGCCTCTTTCTCTCTTTCTATCACTCTGTCTCTCTGTCTCAATTTTGCTTTTCCTTCAGAAATTTGTAAAGATTGGGAGTTCTCAAACATGACCACAAGATGGCAAAATAACTCACAGAATCTGGGTTTTCACTCTGTGAATTGACCCTTAAGCCGTGGCTGAAGAGCTGATAGATTGTCAAAGCTGAAAGGGATCTAACATAGAACATAGAATGTCAAGGTCAGGAGGGATTTTAAAACAGGAAATATCAAAACTAGGAAGATGTCAGAGCCTAGAATGGAGAATTTCAAAGTTGGCTTTGACCCTATAACCTAGAGTGTCAGAGCTGGAAAGGACCTTAGAACACAAAATGTCAAAAATATAAGGAATCTTAGAACCTAGAACAAAGAATTCCAGGGCTGAGAAGGACCTTAGAACCTAAAACAAAGAATGTCAAAGCTGAGGTTCGAAGTAGAAAAAGGGGAATATGTGCCAAGCACTGTGTTAAGTACTTTACAAATATTATCTCATTTGTCCAGCCTTATATAATCTAAAGTGCCAGAGCTGGCACAGACATTAGAACAGAGAACGTCAGAGCTATGAGGGGCTTTAGAATAAATGGATGTAGGTGCCTGGAGAAACCAGACTCTAAAGACCAGGTTGGGGAGTGAGGTTCAGACTCTGTCCATATGCAATCCAATGATCTGGCACTATGAGCTTCTGTTTTATTCCCTGAGTACTGCTTTGATAAATAATATTTTTGTGAGGAATCAATCCTTCCTGGGCCTCAGGAAGGACATCTTGTCAAGGGAGACAACATATACATATACAGTTATATGCAACATACATAAAGGTTAATGAGGGGGTATGCCTGGAGGGGATGGCCAGATGCATCATGTAAATGATGGCTCTTGAGCTGAATCTTAAGGGAGACTAGGGATTCTAACTAAGAGGCAGAGGTGAGGGAGGAGGGAGAGATTTCAGGCATGGGGGGAGCAACCAGTGCATTGGCAAGGAAATGGAATGTGGAATACTATCTATGAGCAGCAGCAAGAAGAGCAGTTTTGCTCATTGGTAGAGTGTCTGACAGGGAGGAATGTGTAAGCAGTCTGGAAAAGTAGGTTGGAACAAGGATCAAGCACACTTCCAAAGGACTCTTGACGAAACATGCTGCCCATCTTCGCATAGGAAGCTGATGGACTCACATGACAGATTGAAGCTTTTCTTTCTTTTTTTGACATAAATAACAGGGGAATTGGGTTTACTTGACTATATATTTGTAATGGGTTCCGGTTTTCTTGCCTTCTCAAGGGATGAGAGAAGGGAGAGGGGAGGGAGAAAATTTAGAACTGAAAATAAAATCGAATTGAATTTTTTTTTTGCCTTTTTTTATTTTTGGCAGGGCAATTGGGGTTAAGTGACTTGCCCAAGGTCACACAGCTAGTACTTGTGTCAAGTCTGAGGCCGGATCTGAACTCAGGTTCTCCTGACTCCAGGGCCGGTGCTCTACTGACTGCGCCACCTAGCCGCCCCCGAATTGAATTTTAAAAAACAAAAAGAAAACTAGATTGAAGCCAAGTTGTGAGGGGTTTGAAATGTCAGACAGGGGAGTTTGCGTTTGATCCTGGAGCTCAGAAGAAGCCACTGGAGTTTATCATTTGAGTTATTCATATCCCTAGAGGTGGAGGTCAGGACAATGCAGGAGAAACTCCCTCTAGCAAAATGAGGCATCCATCTCTCACCCGTGGACAGAATGAATTAGTATGATTCAATCCTTGTTCGCCATCTAGTGGCTTAATCCAATATAGCAATGCACGGGCCCAGCTACCGGCCTCAGATATTTACCCTCTGTGTAACTCTAGGCACGTCACTTAACCATTCCAAGCCCCCATTTCCTTACCTGGAATATGACGAAGTAGGACTTAATGGCCTCCAATATTCCTTCCCGAAACTCCACAGGAATCTCACCTCCTATTATTTGGGTTCGTTCACATATGGTAAATGAGCAAGAGCAATTTAAGCCTAGAGCGCCCCCTGGTGGCTAGCCTAGATGTAGCATACTGAATGACTAATCTCTTGCTGATGAAACACAATGTGTTGTCTATTTCGTAGGAATTATGGGAAATAACAAGAGCCCCAACTTCTATGACCCCTTGAGGCTGGCGAAGCATTGCAGATATATTGTCTCACACAGAAGCCTCACTACAAGAACTATCCCCATTTTAGAGATGAGGACCTTGAGAGAGAAGTAAGGTGGACTATCCATAGCCAGTACTTGAAGAGAACTCAGAGCAGGTGAGAGGATGGGAAGAATGTGAAAAATCTCAATGAGGCAGTATGGGCAGGATTTGGGCGTGCTTGGATAGGGAAGGGAACAGGAATGATGAAAAGAAGGCTCCCCACCCTCAAGAGTCTAGCCCCACATCTCAGTGGGGAAGAGCACTGTCTCTATGTCACTCTCAAATGCTATTTAGAGCAGAGTGAGGAAATTACAGAACCCCATTCTCAGACATGAGTCTTATCCAACTCATCTGAGGATCTTTCCCATCAGCAGCCACTACTTCTGGCCCACTCGGACCAGACACTCCAGTCACTTCTGGCACCCACACACAGGAGTCCCTGTACTCCCAAGGACTCCAAAGCATCTAAAATGATAACTAAAAGTTCTATCTATATTGATAACATACACTCACCACCATCAACCCCCCCCCCCCAAGGAGAAACTGGAGTCAACTGGCACTGAGGCGGACTCCCTTCAATTTAACAGTTCCTGAAAGGTAGGGGCTCTTTCATTTTTGTTTCTACAGGGTATTCCTAAAGTCTGGATACATAGGCAAAAATGCATATTTTCAAGAAATGAAATGAATGAAATTTTCAACATTTTATCTAATTGGAATATTAACAAATAACATCTTTGATATGATTTCCATCATCTGTGATGCAAAGGTTGATGCACTTTGCCAGATTCACGTGAACTTGATACAATAACTCCACATTGCCATCAGTTTTAGCACATTCACTCTTTATGTGTTCAATCAAGTGTGTTGCATCTGTGATTTTCATTGAGCACACCTTCTCCTTTAACATACCCCAGAAAAAGAAGTTGAGGGGGCTAAGGTCTGTCAATACCCCAATTAAATAAAATGTTGTTGAAAATTTCATTCATTTCATTTCTTGAAAATATGCATTTTTCCCTATGTATCCAGACTTGAGGGACACCCCGTACATCCAGATCTAGCATATTGCCATGAACATAATAGGTGCTAAATAAATGCTTATTGAATTTAATTAAATTGAAAGACATAGTTTGAATTCTTCTTTTATTCCTGGTCACTTATCCATGTATTCATTGAACAGGGATTTTTTAAGAGCCTAAGGTGCCAGGCACTGTGCTAAAGGTATAGAGGAGAAAAATGAAACAAGCCCTGTCCTTAAGGAGCTAACATTGTAAAATAAACTGAGGGAACTCTGCCCCTGAAGTTGGTTCCATCCTACCTTTCAGTGTTAGTGGGAACAACATGTACACAGATAAATACATAGCATAATTTGGGGTTATTAATATAGGTTTGTATTAATAATATCAATTAATAAATTATTAATTCTTAATATTAGTTATTAATATTAGGTTTATTAATATGAAATAAGATAAGCAAAAAACAAAGAGCAGACACAAAATAATTTCTGGAAGGAGGATGATAACAAATGGAATAGGAGAGGAGGAAATAAAAAGTGAGTTGTAGTAGTTGACTCTTCAGTTAAACTTTAAAGGAAACTCTAGATACTAAGAGACCGCAAAGAGGAAGTATGCTCTGGTCATGGGGAAATCCCAGACATGGGAAATGGAATGTTGGCAAGGAGGAACCCCAAGTAGGCTGGAATATTTGGCTCTTTGTTCCAACCAAACTTGTCTTTTCAGTGTTTCCCCCTCCCAAATAATAATTCCCATATCCATGTCTTTTAAGAATTTTTATTTTATTTCTTTCAATTAACAAAAATCTATTTCCTCTTTCTCCCACCTCCTCTTCCTTAAAAAAAGAAAAGAAAAAGAAAACTCTTATAATAAATATACATAAGGAGCCAAAACTCATCTGCCATTTTAAAAAAAGTCTCTATGCACCCTGAGCATCTCTGTGCTATTTTTCAGACAAGGAAGGGAGCCCACTACTCCCTACCTGTATGATCTTGGAAAAGTCACCTAAACCTCTGTGCGCTTTCATTTCCTCATTGGTGAGATGAGCTGAGTGGACACAAAGGACTCTAGAGTCCTTTCCATCTCTCAATCAATGATCCTATCATTTATGTGGGAATATACTACAAACCACCCAAACAGAAGCAGGGGATGGATGAAGAGTTTAAAAGATATTTCAAAAGCCTAACATAGCAGTTCGGTAGCTGGTACTGATTAATGCTCTCTACTATTTGGAAATCTGCTGAAGGTTTCCCTACTAAAAGATGAAAAATTTTTAACTCTCCTCAACTTTCTTGATCAAAAGGTAAAGAAAGTTAAGAGAGGAATCTGGGGCCTAGACCTGATTCTAAGGGAGGGAACAGCATGGAGTCTTTAATAGAGATCAATGATCTCTGTTTTTAAAAGATCCTTTGCAAATTTCTAAAATGCATTATTAGTGACATCTAAAAAGGGAAGCAAGGATCACAAAACACCAACAAGGCTTTATCAAGAACAAATCATGCGTGACTAGAATTTCTTTCCTTTCCTTTCTTTCTTTTTCTTTCTTTTTTTATGTTTAGTATCTTATTTTTCCCCAGTTACATGTAAAAACAATTTTTAACATTCATTTTTTAAACTTTGAGTTCCAAATTCTCTCCCTTTTTCTTCCTTCCCTCCTTCCTTTCTTTCTTCCTTTCTTCCTTCCTTCCTCTCTTTCTTTTTTTCTTTGCCAGTTACTAGACTGGTAGATTAGGGGAATGCTATATAGTTTACTAAGATTTGAGCAAAACATTTAACAAATGTTTCATGCTATTCTTATTTAACAAAAAAAAGAAGGGAAGATATTAATTATATTCACATACTCAAGTTATATGTATTCGGAATTAGTTGAATACAAAGATTAGTTATTAACAGTTCATCAGCTTGGAAGGAGATATCCAGGGGAGTATCTTAGAGATATGAGCTTGGCCCCGGGCTGTTTGTTGATCAATGATGTGGATAAAAGCATAAGGCACATGCTTATCAAATCTATTGATATCACAAAGCTGGGAAGGAAAACTAATAGCATAAAAGATGCAAAAAATATTTTTTCCTAGCTAAAATGTTGGTTTGAATCGAAGAAGATAAAATTTAATAGGGATAAGCAAAAAATGTCTGACACTTGCATTCAAAAAATAGACTTCAGAAGTACAAGATGGGAAAGGTATGGCTGGTTAATTGTGCCTCTGTAAAATATCTGGGGATTTTAGCAGGCTCTGAGTCCATGTTAATAATATGATATGGAATTAAAAAGAGCTAATGAAATCTTAAGCTGCAGTGAGAGGACTGGCATCCAAGGCTGGGGAGGTGATAGCCCTGTTATCTGCCCTGATCAGACCACATCTAGTGGATTTCTAGTTCTTGGTACCATACTTTAGGAAGCATACTGAAAAGCTGGGGAGAATTTAGTGAGCAATTAGGATAATGAAGGAGCTTGAGATTCCCCTCATCAAAGGTCTTCAGGAAAATTCTGGGTGACCCCTAATTGGGGAGATTACATTACGTGTGCCAACATCCATACTTAAATAAGTGTGAAAGCAGTGCTCTATGGAATCAGCATGCTGTTCACCAATGATGCAAAATCAAAGTAAGAGCATGAAATTAAATCAAGAAATAATGTGAATGATTTTAAATACATCAACATATAGCAACTAATTATATATATATACACACACATATATATAGCAGTCCTTCAAACTTGCTTATAAACATCACACAAAAATAAAACTTGGCAATAAGCAAAATGCATAATAACATTTTAATCATACTATCAAGTGGGAAATGAAGCCAAGATAGCCTCTTTGCATATTCAGAAAATAAATACGTATGAAAGAAAAAAATGTTGAAAATAACGTGGCTTCCCCAAAATATTCCCCAGAAAACAACTCCAGGAGTCAGCATGTCAAGCTATGTCTTTGACCAAAACTACCAAAGTTTGAAAAAACTGCAAATAAAATGGAAATCCAAATGCCTTCACCCAGGAAAAAAAATCTTTAAAGTCTTTAAAACCAGGCTGGCCAAAAGCCAAATAAACACTGTCCTTTGAAATAACTCTTTTAAAAAAATTATCCTGGCACTTCAAAACCTGAAGCAACCATTACACTTTAAAATGCAAGTTCAGCAAAGTTTTTTCAATTTAAATTTTTAAATGTGAAGCCAGAAAATTTGAAAACCTGTGGTGAGAGGAAACTAAAGGGTGACGATTGGGTCCAGGACTATTCACTTGAAATTGCTATTTCAGAAAATACAATGGGCAACACCTGAAGCAAAATACATAATAATTTTTTAAACCAGGGCTAAAATTCCAAAGCTTTTTTTAAAAAAATCAGAAAACTAAGGAAAAGAAAAATTCATGGAATAGAAGTAACCAAGGATCAATGCAAAAAAGTCCCTGTGGACAAGCTCCCATGTGGAGAATAGACATGTTTGCTGTCTAATATAATAACCCGAAGAACAACCCGATGAAGGTTTTCCTTATTCTGAGCACAATGCTCTTGCCCATTGATTTACCTAGCTGCTTAATAGAAAGCATATAGAATATCTAACACAATTAAAATATTATAATAATGTGATGTTATATGATGTAATACAATACAATTGTTCATACATAAAAGGAGAACAGAATGATTCACATGTGGCTTGGATGGATGTCTGATCTGGGATTTGTCCCAGCCTGGCTCCCTTAAAGACAGCAACTCCCACATTTGTGGAATGAGCCTCAGGAAGGCAGCTAGGTGGTGGCAAAGTTGATACAGCACCCATCCTAGAGTTCAAATCCGACCTCAGATACCATCTAGCTGTGGGACCCTGGGCAAGTCACTTCACCCTGTTTGCTTCAGTTTCCTCACCTGCAAAATGAGCTGCAGAAGGAAATGGCAAACCACTCCAGTGTCTCTGCCAAGAAAACCCCAAATGGGGTCACAGAGAGTTGGAAATGACTGACCAATAACAGGAGGGTTATGAATGTGTGACTGCTTCTTCCCGCCCCTCCCTCCAAAGGGACATTGAGCTAGAAGCATATCTATCTATTTACACCTCAAATATTGGTAGTCTAGTGAGGTATTTTGGAGCTTCCTGCTCATTCTCTCTAGGGGAGCTCATTAACATCAGCTCAGTTCCCTCCCACCAAAAGCCCGTTACACAAATTACTATCGTGTCTAACTCAAAACAAAGGCACTTACTGAAATTCTGTAATAATAACAGAAACAACAAAACAACTCTCCCCATAAACTTGAGCACACCCTTCGGCAAAGGACAAGTGAGTATGTAGAATGATCCGAAGTGAAGAGGCACACATGCAGACAACACTTGCAACCAAGACACTCAAGAGGAGGGGCAACCTAGATCAATCAATCAGTCAGTCAATAAACATTTATTAAGTGCCTAAGTGTGCTAAGCCCTGGGGATATAAAAAAAGGCAAAAGACAGCCCCTGCCCTCTAGTAGCTTACGGTCTAAGAGAAGAGACAACATGCAAATGAGTATAAACAGGAAAAAATAGGAAATAATTAACCAAGGGAAGGCCCTAGAATTAAGAGGTGTAGGCTTCCAGTAAGAGAAAGAATTTTGTTTGTTACCTAAAGGAAGCCAGGGAGGTAAGCAGTCAGAGGATTAGGGAGAGCATGGGAGGGATGTGGGAAAGCCAAAGAAAATGCCTGGAGCTGAGAGTTAGAGAGTCTCATTCATGGAACTATCTGGAGGGTTAGTGTAGTGTCACTGGATTGAAGAGTACCTGTCTGGGAGTAAGCTATAAGAAGGTCTCCGGCACAGCATGACTGCAAGGCCACCGATATCCTCATACTACACCCCTCAGCCTTGGTCTCTACCACCAAATGCTTCTCTGGGATGGATGTTGCTTCCCTGCCTGGCTGTAGTCATCTTGTCTCCACTTTGAGGTTAGCTGGTATCCTGGCCTACGGTACTTCTAGGCACTTGCAGAAAAAAAGAAGAGCCAAAGCCCTAGGAAGAGTGGGAGTCTTGCCTCTAGGTACTGCCATCTCTCAAGCAGGATCCCACCTGTAGGTGCCAGACTCTTGTTTCTTGATACCAGCTTGATTGGACTCCATAGTTGGATTCTGTTCCACTGGGCATTGCCAGGGGCTTCTACTACAAGATGCCACAGCCAATCCAGATCTGGAAGGAGAGAAATCCTCCTCTCTACCCCTCCTCACTTATGGCACCTTCCAAGAGGCGTAAGGGAAAAAGTAAAGAATGAATTCTAAAGAGCTTAGTTCTTCCTTCAATAGCTGGCTCTCTTCTCAACTCTTTCAGAGTGGGGCCAGCTTACATTTTTTATGAAAAAAGCACGCAATTCGGGAAAGCAAAATTCTACCTTGACAACTCTCTTCCAACAAAATCTCTCTTATCCATACATTAAAACTACTCAAGATTCCTTAAGAGTTCCTTATTAGTAATATGTTACATTCTGGTCACAGCCACTATGTACCTTTCTATGACCTTCTAGGTGATACTCCTTTTTAATTCCTTAGACAACATAGTGTTCCAGGTCTCACTGCCATATAACAACAGTGGATTGAATGTTGGTGTTAAAAAGATGGAGTTTCATTTCTGGAAAAAGTTCGGTGTCATTAAAGGAGCTTTGAAATTTCCTGAAGGCATTCCCACTCACTTTCCTCCTCCTAATTGATTCTATTTGTCCTGCTTGTCCTAAATATATGGAGAGATGAACACATTTTATAGGTTATATCCATATAGCAGCACATCACTATCTGGGCAATAAACATTCTTCATCCACTTAACATTTTCCGGGTGGATGATCAGGCCAAACTTTTGAAAAGTTAGGGATTTCTACCAGGAAGCTCTTCAGTGTTCTGAAATACATTACAATGAGCATATCACCTACAAACAGGGAGGGTCTTAGGAACCAGAGAGAGTCCCTCTTCAACTTGGGCTCTATATGGGACTTCCTATATGGGTGCCAAACATTTTTGATGATCATATAAGTTTTATGATTTGAATGATGTCTCTAATCAATCTTATGAGGCTAAACCAATCACAATCTCCCTTCATCTTTCCGTTAGGTTTACAATTAATTTGTATTTTTATTAGTATTTTATTTTCCCCAGTTATATGTAAAAACAATTCTGAACATTCATTTTTAAAACTTTGAGTTCCAAATTCTCTCGCTTCCTTCCTCTCCACTCCCACCTCACTTTAAGAAGGAAAGAAATTCAACATAGGTTATACATGTTCAGTCATGCAAACATTTCCATAATTTTCATGTTGTGAAAGAAAACATAGACCAAAAAATCCCCAAGAAAAATAAAGGAAGCAAAAAATTATGCACCAATCTGTATTCGGACTCCAACAGTTCTTTCTCTGGGGATGGATAGCATATTTTCATCCTAAGTCCTTCAGAGTTATCTTGGATAATTGTATTGCTGAGGATAGTGAAGTCATTCACAGCTTATCATCTTACAATATTGTTGTCATTTCATACACAGTACATTACACTTTGCACCAGCTCATGTAAGTCTCTCCAAGCTTTTCCAAGAGCATCCCAATCATCATTTCTTACAGCACAATAAAATAGTATTCCATCACAATCACATACCACAACTTGTTCAGCTGTTCCCTAATTGATGGGCATCTCCTCAATCTCCAATTCTTGCCACCAGAAAAGAGCTGCTATAAATATTTTTATATATCGGCCCTTTTCCTTTTTGTCTTTCATATCTTTTGGGATACAAACCTAGTAGTGATATAGCTAGGCCAAAGGGTATGCATGGTTTTATAGCTCTTTGGTCACAGTTCCAAATTGTTCTACAGAATGGTTGAATCAGATCACAACTCCACCAACAGTGCATTAATGTCCCATTTTCCCTACATCCCCTCTGCCATTTGTCATTTTCCTTCTCTATCCTATTAGCCAATCTACTAGGTATAAGGTAGTACCTCAGAATTGTTTTAATTTGCATTTCTCCAGTCAATAGTGAGTTAGAGCATTTTTTCATATGGCTATAGATAGCTTTGATGACTTCATCTGGAAACTGTTCATATCTTTTGATCATTTATCAATAGAGAATGACTCCTATTTCTATAAATTTGACTCTGTTCTCTATATGTTTGAGAAATGAGGCCTTTATCAGAGAAACTTTCTTCAAAATTTTTTCACAGTTACTATTCCTATTTACTCCCCCACCCCATTTATTCTATTCTCTCTCTCCTTTCACCCTGTCCCTCCTCAAAAGTGATTCGCTTCTGAATTAGTTTGCATTCTAAGCTAAGTGTCCTTGGCTAACATGTCTCTTCAGGATACCAGACCATTTCTGGTCACCTTCCTCTGGATACTTTCCAGCTTGTCAATGTCCTATATAAATTGTGGCCCCTGAAAACTGAACACAATCCTCTGGATGTGGTCTGAGCAGGGCACAACATCGCTAGGAGGCAAGTAGATCATGAATCATTTTAGAGTTCCCACTTAAAAAAGGGAAGTGAAGGCCAGTCTTCGGAGTGCAAATCAAGTGTCCTTTTCTCTATACCATGAACCTTTCATTTCATGGGTTTGCCCATTGAATCAACCCAACTTGGAGAGATGGAAGCAAGGAGGAAAGGAAGGCTGGACCCCTTGAGTTTTTGTGTATAGTGGGTGGTATGAATCAAAGAAATGCGTGAAGATCAACGCATGAGAGAGATGAGTCAGAACAGTTGTAAGAAACCCTTGCAAATTGTAAGAACCAAAATAGAACTCAAAGGCAGGATCAAAGAACAGAGGGTATCAGGGCTAGGAAAGAACTTGGAAAATAGAATTTACAGTGTCAGGGAAATGGACCTTACAACATAGAACACAGAATATCAGAGCTGAGAAGGACCTTAGAACATAAAACATAAAATGTAAAAATTGGGAGGGAGTTTCAAACATACAACAAAGAATGTCAAAGCTGGCTTCCTACTGACTCTAGGATCAAATATAAACTTCTCAGTTTACCTTTTAAAACCCAGAACAAACTAGTCCCCTCCTAGCCTTCCAGCCTCATTGGACACTATTCACCCCTGCAGTCCAGTCACACTGACCTTCCCTCTGTTCTGCTCTTCTGGGTTCTTTTCTTCTGCTCTTCTCTCCATCCCCCTTCTCCATGTTTTTGATGGGCCATCCTCTGTGCCTTCCCTACCTCCTTCCTTACCTCCTCTTCACAAAGCCCTTCTCTTCCTTCAAGACACAACTCAGGCACCATCTTCTGCATAAAACCTTTCCTGATCCACCTAACCATGACCAGTGTCCATCTCCCAAACTCCTTGTATTTAACTGTTTTGTATATATCTCCATTTATTCACTATATATTTGTCTTTGTGTATACACACAAATGGGTGTTTATATATGTATATACACACACATATCTGTCTCTAAATATCTATCTATATCTTTCTATCTATACATTGTATATATTATATATGTGTGTGTGTATATACTATATATATGTATGTGAGTGTACTTATAGTATCCTCCATTCTAATGTAAAGTCCTTGAAAGTAGATATTGTTTCACTTTTTGTCCTTGTATCCCCAGGGCCTAGCATTATGTCTAATAAATATTTGCCGGTTAGTCGATTGACTAAAGGACCTTAGAATGTCAAACACAAAATGTCGGAATGGGGAGGAACATTGGGACACAGAACGTGTAATGTCAAGGCTGGGAGGGCCTTAGGATATAGAACACAATCTCTCTGGGCTGGGAGGGACCCCAGAAGGCAGCATGCCATAAATGTGCCAGAAAGCCCTGGTTGCAGTTTGTGTTCTGATGACTACTGACTGTGTAGCCATGAGCAAATCATTTCATTTTTCTGAGTCTTTGTTCCCTCATCTGTCAAATGGACCAATAATTGCCCCCTTTTCACAATCCTTGTTGCTAGGATTGAATGAAGTGGTGCCTATAAAGTGCTTCCTAAATGTCACCTATTAAGGGCCAGGACTCAAAAGACACCCCCCTCCAAGCCCTTTATTTTATGCATGGGGAAACTGAAATCTGGGGAAGATGAATGACTTGTCCAAGGTCACGAAGTGATTTGATTTCAGACCTAGGACCAGAACCCAAGTCAATGGCTTCTCAACCTAGTATATTTTGCTGCCTCCATTTACAGAAGACCTCTCCAACATGGACTAAAAAGAGGCTTCTTTGCCATGTCTGGGTCCTGCTTCCATAGAGTGGGTCCAATAAATGGCCCAAGCCTAAGACAGGAACGTTGTGGAGAAAATTCCTGAACCAGGAGAGAGACCGAAAAAGATGATGTTTAAATGCCCTTTCCATCTCTGAGTTTCTATCACTCTATGATTCCAAGATCTCAGAATTCTCTGATACTGAAATTCTAACATCTTGGTATTCTGAGAATCTATGGTTCTTAGGATTGTCAGATTCAAAGATTTTATGAGATCATGAGCTCGTTCTTCTATCACCCTGCAGGGAGTTCAATGATTTTATTGATATTCCACCCCAACACTCCTACCCTTCCTGGTGAAATTCCATGTTGTAAAAACTGAGGCCCAGAGAGGTTACAGGTGCTCAAAGTCACACAGCAAGTTTGTGTCAGGACCTGGACTCAAATTCAGGCCTTCAGATTCTCATTCCTGGCATTTTTCTCCTTCCCCCCCCCCACAAAAAAAAAATCATAACAGGTAGACAGTGAGAAGAGGAAGAGAAAATGAGATGAAAAGGGAGAGAAATAGAGGAGAAAGGAGGAGATATAAAAAAGAAAGATTAAATAAAGCAGGAGACAGACACTGAAGAAAGACAGATACACATGGAGAAAGAGAGACAGACACTGAAGCAAGACAGACTACCAGTATGGACACTGTCATCTATGACAGAAAAGTGTCATCCCTGACCTCTCCCCATGTTAGTCGAGGAAGAACCAGGACCGGTCCCCAGGACCGGGAGAGATTAAAAGCCTAGTAGGGTGCAGAGGGCCTGGGGAAGAGTCTCAGACTCCCACGCGGGAGGGAGAAGGAGTGGTCCGCGGGGGAGGGGGGGGGGCTTCCCCATCCTTGCTCTATACCCCTCCCTTCCCCACCCCCTCAGCCATCCCGCACCAAGAGGAGAGCCCCGGCCCTCCAAAAGCTCAATATTGCCTGCTAGAACAAAGGCGGTGGGGGGCGGGGGGGAACCATCGCGAATCCCTTCCCCCCCCCCCCATTATCGCTCCGCGCAGCCGGGCTGTGCGGACCGATAACCAGGGCCCGCCTGCAGATGGTTCCTTATCAGCCCCCCGCAGGAGGCGTGGGCAGACAGTGAGCGTGGCCCGTGCCAGTCCCAGATTAGAGCCCCGAGAGAGTCATTAACAATCCCCAACCGCGGGCAGCCTGGACCCGGCCCCAGGGCCGCCTCCATCCCGGCTCACCCTAGCAGGTGGAAAGGCGCGATAAGGCTGAGGGTGGGAGGCAGGGGCGGAGCGCCGGAGGAGAGGGGTGGGGAGGAGAGAGGTGGGGAGGAGAGAAGAGGAGGGAGGAGGGGAGTGGAGAAGAGGGGGCGGACCACCCGGGGTAGTGGGAGCTCTTTGTAAGCGGAGGAAAACCGGGAACCCCTCTTGACCCCCCAGGCCCAGGCCTAGGGTCAGAGAGACGGGGTGCTTCTGCTCGGGGCCCCAGCTTCTCTTCTTGTCCGTGTCCAGAGGGATCTCCATGGGGGCAGGGTCTCCCTGAATCCCCCTCCCCAACACCTTTTCCGTGGTGGGGGTGAAGGTTAAAGGGATCTCCTCAAGACCCCAGACTCTAGCCGCTAGATCCATTCCATATCCCCGCTCCCACCCACCCATCCCCACTATGTCTTGGAGGCTCTTTAAATCAAGATCAGAAAGGGACCCAAGAGGGCGCCGAACTCTGGTCCACCTGTTTTACAGGCTGGGGCCTCTCCTACTGCATCCTAGAGCCGGCTGATAGTCATTCCTTCCACATTTTCTGCTAGTCTGCTGTGAGCAGTCCTGAGTGGGATACGATTGGGGCGGGTACCAGGCACCCCTTTCAGTAAGTACGTCGAAATAGGCTGGGTCCTGTGCTCTGGGAAAATACCCGTGTGAATGACTGTCAAAAGGACTCCGGCTTCTACACGTACCCCACGCGATCCGCAGGCGTTCCAGTCTTAGGGTGAGGACACTAGACAACCAGGGAAAGGAGGAGGCATGCCAAGGACACCCAGCTAGGAAGCGGCAGAGCACCCAGCAGTGTTTATTATTTGGTAATGTTGTTTGATATATTTGCAAGGTGATCAAAGTACTTCGTGAACTTTAACAGGCTTTAGAATGTGAGTTATTATCGATACTATTTATTAACATTGTGACATGGTAATTATATACATATATAATGTTAACATTAGCTAGAATGCCGGGCCTGGAGTCAGGAAGACCTGGGTTGAAACTTGATCTGAGACGCTTACTAGCTGTGTGACCCTGGGCAAGTCACTTAACCCTGTTTGCCTCAGTTACCACATCTTTAAAATGAGCTGGAGAAGGAAATGGCAAATCACTCCAGTATCTCTTCCAAGAAAACCCCAAATGGGGTCACAGAAAGTCGGACATAACTGAGAAATGACTAAACAGCAACAAAACCAAAACTACATATTAACATTAGAATATAACATTGTCAGCTAATTGTAATATAACTCCCATTTATATCTCTTTAAGATTTGCAAAGCAATTAAAGGATATCTCGGTCGATCCTCATAACAACCCTGGGAGGTGGGTGCTCTTATTATCCGCATTTTATGGATAAGGAAGTGAGGGTGGGAGAGGTTGCCCAGATTCCTGCAGCTAGGAATTGTCTGAGTCATGATTTGAATCCAGATCGTTCTGACTCCAAGTTCAGCGCTAAATCCACTACGCCACCTAGTGGCTGGACTAGCTACTTGTATGTGATGATACTTGTTCAGTCCTTTCAGTTTTGTCCAGCTCCTTGTGATCTTACGGACCTCTGTCCATGGGCTTTTCTTGACAAAGATACTGGAGTTGTTAAGTAACTTAATATGTAATTTATAGAGATGGGGACTGGGCCGATGACATCGTTGGTGTTGGGAACTCCAGGATGAGGCTACTTCCTCTACCAAAGCCAGGTGGCACCTTTTCAGCAATTTCCAGTCTTAGACAGCTGTCTAGAGCACTGAAATGTTATGCAACTCACCCATATTTCTGCAGTTATTATGTGTTAGATAGAGGCAGGGCTTAAATTTAGGTCTTCCCAACTTGAAGTTCAGCCCTATAGCCATTATACCCACTGTTTCTACCTTCTTAACTTTCTACCTTCTAGCACAGACTGGGCTGAGCAATAGCCTCGAGTGGTACCACCTTCTTTCTTATTCCTTCTCTCTTTCCTTCTTCCTGCCATTCTTCTCTCTCTGCCTCCTTTCCTTCCTTTCCTCACCTTTTATTTCTTCCTTTCTGTCTTCTCTCTCTTGCCTCTCTGTATTCTCCTCCTTCCCTCCCTCCCTTCTCTCTTTCTCCTCTACTCTGGGCATCGCTGCCCAAGGGATACAAGACAAAGAAAGCTGAACTCTTCCCCTTCTCTACAGATGAGGTCCCCCAGTAGTAAATAATTGTGCTTGCATTTATAGCCAAACTAAAGTTGAGACTGCACTGGCCTTGTCTATGTTCCAAGCAGAGCTTCACCCAACTCCAGAGCTTGAGGGGAAGGAGCCCACTGGGCCAGGCCCCCTGTCCCTTTACCATAATGCATTGGTGCCATCTTGTCCCCAAAGTAAGAGCAGATTTCAGGCTTCAGGGAAGAGAAATGAGCCTAAGGGCTGAGAGTGTACAATTTCCCCCAGGATTCCCATCCAATCAAGGCTCCTACCAAGCCCAGAGCAGACCCTTCCTTCCTGCCCCCACCCCACAGATGCTTGCCTTTGGGAGAGGGGGATGCAACATTTTACATCAACACCCCCCTCCACTGAGCATCAAGAGGAGGGGAGAATGATGGGTTTCTACCTTTCAGCTATGGTCAATAAAGGTCCAATAAATATCATCCTCTCTTTTAAAAAATAGTAACATATTATCACATATAATAGCTAGTATTCAAAGCTCACAAAGCATTTTCTATATGTTATCTCCTTTGATCCTCACAAAAGCCTTGGCAGATAGGTTCTATCCCCACTTTACAGATAAGGAAACAGAGAAACTGAGTCTGAGAAAGGTAAAATAACTTAGCCTCTATTAAAGTTTGACAGAGAATGTTTGTAGGGATGGCACAGAGAGGCCGATTTTTGGCTGAAGTTAAGGAAAACCTTCCCAGCAATCAGAGATTTTCCAAAGTGGAATGGGGGGAGCTCTAGGTAGATAGTGAACCCCCATATCCCCCACCCCATCCCAGGGCTTCAAGCGGAGGCTGGAGGACCACTTGTTTGATACTGTGGAGAAGACTCTTGTTTGAATGGGATTCCTTCCAGGTACCCTTCCAGCCTTGATATTCCATGATTTCTAGGTGGATAGTGTCCCTATTTTACAGAGGGGCAAACTGAGGCAGAGAGGCTAAATGGCCTACCTAGGCTAACAAGGCTAAAAAGTGTTGGAGATGGGATTATATTTTTAAATTTAAATATTGATAATTTAAGTTAATTATAATAATTATTATATATTATATCATTAAATCATTAATAATTAGATTAATAATAATTTAATTTAAAATATTAGAATATATTCTCTTTTCTGTGCCCAAATCCAGAGCTCTTCATGCTACCCTGCTCAGAGAACCAGTGCCACAGTCATGGGCAGGAGGAAGAGAGCAATGGGGGTTCTGAGGTAGCCAGGCCAGACTTCACAGAGCTAGAGAATGGCTTCTTAACCTAGGATCCATGAATTTTTTTTAACAGTTGGATAACTGTATTTCCATATAACTGGTTTTCTTGATAGTGGTTGAAATTTGTAAATATTCTGTGTTACACATTTAAAACCATGATTCTGAAAAGGGACGTATGATTTTACTAGCATAAGACAAAATAGGTCAAGAGTCCCAGGGCTACACCTTTCCAAAAGGATGAGGAAGATTATTCTGGAGGCTGAGAGCAGCGTGGATGGAAGGGAAGGGCCAGAAAGTCTGGAGAAAGTGGAATCTTTTGAAAAACTGACTAGAATCCCATTTGCCAAGAATGTTTTGTCTGGAGGCCAAAAGGTGGCCCCTGATACAGACCCCTTCCTACACTGAATGAATGAGACAAACGTGTTCCTCCAGCACAGCAACGAGGTTAAGGGGATGACTCCTAGGTCTGTAACCCAAAGAGATCAGGGAAAGAGGATAAGATCCCAAATATACAGAAGTAGTTATGTCAGCTGCATCTGGGGTGGCAAAGAACTGGAGACCAAGAGGGTGCCCATCAACTGGGAAATGACTGAGCACATTATGGAATGCAGTGGGACACGAATATGCTGTGAGAAATGAAGAAAGACTGCCTGTTCATATCCTTTGACCATTTCTCAATTGGGGAATGACTTGTATTCCTATATATTTGGCTCAGTTCCCTGTATATTTTAGAAATGAGGCCTTTATCAGAGACACTAGTTATAAAGATTTTCTCCCAATTTTCTGCTTCCCTCCTAATTTTTGTTGCATTGGTTTTTTTTTTGTACAAAAACATTTCAATTTAACATAATCAAAATTATCCATTTTGCATTTTGTAATGCTCTCTATCTCTTGTTGTGTCATGAATTCTTTTCTTTTCCATAAATCTGATAAGTAAACTATTCCTTGCTCTCCCAAATTACTTATAGTATCAGCCTTTATTCCTAAATCATGAACTGATTTTGACTTTATTTTGGTATATGGTGTAAAATATTGGTCTATGCCCAGTTTCTGCCCTACCATTTTCCAATTTTCCCAACAGTTTTTGTGAAATAGTGAGTTATTAGCCCAGAAGCTGGCCTCTTTGGGTTTATCAAAGAGTGGATTGCTATAGTTGTTGACTTCTGCATCTTGTGTTCCTATCCTATTCCACTGATCCACAACTCTGTATATCTATAGGCATATGGAAAAAATGCTCTAAATCACTACTGATTAGAGAAATGCAAATCAAAACAACTCTTAGATACCACATCTCTCCTGTCAGATGGGCTAAAATAACAAAACAGGAAAATTATAAATGCTGGAGAGGATGTGGGAAAATTGGACATTGTTACATTGCTGGTGGAGTTGTGAACTGATCCAGCCATTTTGGAGAGCAATTTGGAACTATGCCCAAAGGGCTATAAAAATGTTCATACCCTTTGACCCAGAAATACCACTTCTAGGGTTGTATCCCAAAGAAATCACACAAGCGGGAAAAGGAACCATATGTACAAAAATATTTATAGCAGCTCTTTTTGTGGTAGCTAAGAACTGGAAATCAAAGGGATGCCCATCAATTGGGGAATGGCTGAACAAGCTGTGGTATATGAAGGTAATGGAATACTATTGTGCTATAAGAAATGGGAATGATACGGACTTCATAACAACCTGGAAAAACCTACACGACATAATGCTGAGTGAGCAGAGCAGAGCCAGGAGAATATTATACACAACCACAGATATATGGATTCTGTAAGGACCAACCCTGACAGACTTCACTCTTCTCAGCAACACAAGGTACAAAGACAACTCCAGAGGACTCACGATGGAGAATGCTATCTACATCCAGAGAAAGAACTATGAAGTACGAATGCAAATTGAGGCATACTTCATGCTAGCCTTTCCCCCCTCCCTTTTTTTTCTTTCTCTCTTTTGTTTTTGTTTTTGGGTTGGTTTTGTTTTTGGTCCTGTTTCTTCTTTCACATGATTCATTTCATTGATCACAGTTGTTCTCCATAACTTGACAAGTGTATAAATTAATTCAATGAGAAGTTATACGTGGAAGCTATATGGGATTCCATGCCATCTTGGGGGGAGGGAGGGTGGAGGGAGGGGAGAAAATCTGGAACTCAAAATTATGTAGAACCAAGTGTTGTAAACTAAAAATAAAAAAAATGCTATAATAAAAAAAGAAATGAAGAAAGAAATGATTTCAGAAAACCTGAAAAGACTCACATGAACTGATACAAAATAAAATGAGTAGAACCAGGTTACAACAGGTGATGACAATAATAATAACAGTGACAACAGGTAACCACAGCAGTAACAGCAACATTGTAATGATAATCAACTTAGAAAGACTCAGTAACTTTGATCAACACAATGACCCACTACAATTCCAAAGGGCTCATGATGAAACCCCTCCAGATACAGAGCTGATGGACTCCGACTGCATATGGCAGTATATTTTCTTCTCTTTGTTTTCTTTTTGGACATGGCTAATGTGAGAATTTATTTTACATGACTATACATATGTGTTACAAGTTTTGTTTTTTTCTTTCTCGATGGGGAGGGAAGAATTTGGAAATGAAAAAAATTTTAAATACAATTAATATTTTCAGAACTGGAAACCAAATTTATTTCATAATTTTTTTTAATTGTAAAAGATGGTTTCAGAAAAACCTGGGGAGACTTATGTGAAGTAGTGTAAAGTGAGCAGAATCAGGAGAACAGTTTATACAAGAACAGGAGGGTAAAGATGACTATAACGTCACAAGAACTCTGACCATCACAATGACCATCCTGACGACCGATGATAAGGTATGCTTCCCACCAACTGACAAAGAGGCAACGAACTTGAGACAGAATGAGACATACATTTTTGGTCATGGTCAATGCAGGAATTTGTTTTGTTTGACTATGCATGTTTATTTACAAGAGTTTTGTTTTTCTTTTTCTTTTTTAAGGGAAGAATGGGAAAGAACAAGAAAATAAAGGCTCATTGACTGAATAAAAAAATTTTTAACAAAGCAGAGGTGGTGAGGGTGCCCTGGTAGACATTCCTGATGGACTTCTCTCTTCACTAAGTTGGTTGTTTTTCTTTGTTCTCAAAGATCAGTGACATTATGATGTTGGAGTCAATGTACACTGCATCCAACTGTGGCTGATCAGACAAATATGAGCTTGGAATAGCCCATATTCACTAAGTACACAGATAAGGCCTAGTTGGGATTGGTGTTTGGATGGATGGATGGATGGATGGGTGGGTGGATGTTGAATTTTGATGATTTATTCATCCAGTAAGTATTTATTAATGTCCTGATACATAGAGTACATAGGAAGTAATTAATACGTGCTTGGCCTCAGGCAATGTCAGCACTAAGACAAAACAAAAAAAAAGTCTTGCTTCCAGTAGCCTCTTCTGCTTCTCTTTCCCTTAGGAGAGGAAGATACCAAAGGTCCCCTAGTGCAGAAGCCTTCTAAAATTCTCACCCATCAATGGGCATAGGCATACATCTTCATGTCCCATTCAATTAGAGAAGGTTCCAGGGCATCAAGGGAAATGAAACAGAGAACAATGAACACTTCATTCTCATTATCCACCTCCCATAATGTATCATACAGCCTGGAAAGCACTTTAGAATCTAGAACTTAGAAGGTCAGAGCCGGGAGGGACTTTAGAACAGAGAGCACAAGATGTCAAAGCTGAGAAGGGCCTCAGAACAGAGAATGTCAGACCTAGGGGAGAGAGAAAGACCTTAGAACCACAGAGCACCAAAGTGGGGAAGGACCTTAGAACATGAAACAAGGAGCATCAGACCTGATGGGGCCCTGAGTGCCATTCCATCCTATTTGTACCTGAACAAGAATTCCCTCCAGGACATCCCTAACAAACAGCCAGCCCAGCTCTGAGCCCCTCCAGCAGGGGAGGTGAGCACCATCCCTGACAGCCAATTGCACTAATGCATCAGACAAGGATGGGGACCACACTGGTGATGTCATGTGGTATGGAAGGGAATTCCCCAGGGAGGAGACACCTTTTACCAATCAAGAAACCTTCTTGGCAACTTCTAGTCTTACCGAGTTGCCTGAGAAAATGTGCCAAGAGTCACACGACCAACATGTGGAAAACTTGCTCTTCCCAACTAAAGACCACCTCTCTATGCACTCTACTATGCTGCCTACACACACACACACACTCACATACATACACACACACCTACAAACACACGTCTACACACACATACACACATAGTTTCCCATAGTACTTCACCCCTCTTTGATACCCTAACCATGTAATATGGTGTATCAGAGTTATCTGTGTTCACATCTCCCTTATCCCAGAGTTTAAGGCCTTCCATACAGAGGGCTCTCCATAAATGTTTTTTGAATTATCACACACATGCCCCAAAGAATTCCACCTCTTCTCTTGGTATTTCTAGACTCCAACCAGTCCTGTGAGATTGGTATTACAGGTATTAGAATCTTCATTTTGTAGGTGAGAAAACTGAGGTGCATAGAACAGGGTCAACTAACCAGTAAATGTCTGTGCCTTGGACATCTAATATAAGAAAAGCAGACAGGAGAATGCTAAGTGTCCTACCTAACGCACAAGTGGCAAGGACTTTAAACCCAGGCCCTCTTACACCAAGCACAGAGTTCTTTTTGTAAGAGTCCCTTCTGATAAACCAGCCTGCCTATAAGACTCCTGCCTTTGTCTGTCTGTGTCTACTTGGGTGTCTTTGTCTCTCTCTGTCTCTGTCTGCCTCTCTCTCTCTCTCTGTCTCTCTCTCTGTCTCTCTCTCTGTCTCTCCTCTCTGTCTCTCTGTCTCTGTCTCTCTCTCTCTCTCTCTGTCTCTCTCTCTCTCTCACTCCATCTCTCAATCTATTTTACTGTCCTCCTCCTTCTCTCCCTCTCCCTTTCCCCCTTCATCATTCCCCTCCCTCCTTCTTTCCCAACCTTTCAGAAACATATTCACTGCTCACTCTCCAGGTCATAATGTGGATAGGCAGGACACCCAACACATCCCTAGGAGTCACCCTCCAACCTCTTCTCCTCCTTCCAGTTTTTCAAACTTTGCAAAGAGCCCTGTGGTTCTATGTTTGTTGAAAGTTGCTGGGTTTGCACTGGGGTCTCCTGGGGGGATAAAAAAGTGTTATAGAGCCTGGAGTGTAGGTTATAGGCCAGGACCAGAGGAGTCTGAAATCCAATTCCCACCAGAGACAAAAGCTAACTTCTTGTCCCCCCACTCCCCTCATAAAACAACCCTCAGTCCTGTTGACTTCCAGGGGAAATCATTAATGAAGAATCATTAGAGACTGGCTCAAAGGCTGGCCAGGAGAACATGACTAGTACACCAGGCACACCCTGAGGTTTATAGGTAACTGAACAGCTGAGGCCTTAGACTTTGGTGCTTCAGGGAAAATGCTGAGTGGATGTAATGGTCCTGGAGTTAGTTGACTGGCCCCACTGGACTCTGGCCCCCACGTCTTTTACAGAGTCTCAGGACATGTTCATTCCTCATTTTCCCAAAGAAGGGTTTCCCCCACCCCTTTCTCTCCAGGTTAATCATAAAACCACAGTGATTAGAATGAAGAACAAAAAATGTAACATGGGTGGGTGAGGAACCTAGAATATAATGAATGTCAGGGATGGGAGGGTCCTTGGAACAGAGAAGGGCCTTAGAACATAGAGCATAGTATCAGAGCTGGGAGGGTCCTTGGAATATAGAACACAGATTGTCACAGCAAAGTTATTAAATTAATTCTACTCCCAGATAGGAAAATGTGGACCAGCGGTGAGAAGCAGTTTTCACTGGTCACAGAGCCCAAACCAACTGATTTTCCCGCCATACAATTCATGGGATATAGTGGGATAATGAAATGGGCTCTAAACCTGGAATCAGGAGACCTGCCCCAGACACGTCCTGCCAAAGTCATCAATGGTATTAGCCTCAGGGTGTGCCGGGTCTGGGCAGTCAAGGAGCAGGTAGCCCTCAACTTAAGCAGCCCCTTGAGATGCCTAAGGAATGACCTGACTCCCAGGAATAAGAGACACTCCCTTGAATTGCTGGTTTTCTGGGTTTCTTCAACTGTTTTGGGGGTTCTCCCAGTCTCGAGTTGTTATCAATTTCTGATTCTGGTTGCTTCCCTCGGTTTCCTTGCTGTGTTTCTCTATTCTCTCTATTAATGTTTCTATTTTTTCTGTCTTTCTGTTCTAGTCTTTTCTGGTTTTTTTTTGTCCCAGCCTCTCCTTGATACTTTTTCTCTGTGCCTTGTTTCAGTCTCTGTATCTGTCTCTCTGTCTCTGTCTGGCTCTGTCTGTCTGCCTCTCTGTCTCAGTCCCATTCCCTTCCCTTCCCTTCCCTTCCATTCCCTTCCCTTCCCTTCCCTTCCCTTCCATTCCCTTCCCTTCCCTTCCCTTCCCTCCTCAGCCTGAAGACCTGTCTGCTCATGTGAGGGGGCTGGGCTTCCTAGACAACTCACTCTTCTTCCAGGGTATAATTTTCCTTTTCCGTTCAGCCTACTGTAGTCTTTCAGGGCAAGGAAAATAGCTTCCCACCTCATCCACTTGTCCAGTACTATACAAACTCAGGTTTATTTGTAGTATATTCCCAGAATTGGCTCCTTACCTCCTTTCTTTCAGGGCCCCCATTAAAATACCCTAATTAGCTCTCATCTCATCACTAAACTTGTGGCCCCTATCCCCACCTGTCCCTCAAGCCCAGTCTGTCCACACCTGTGTCCACACACTGAGTCTGTAAAGCCTTAACAATACAAGTGTCCATTACTCCCAGGTCTCACACACTAATAACAGCTAGAATTGTTTGAGTGGAGCATGTTATCTCATTTGGTATACATAATAATCGAGCAGGTTCAAAATCACTAGATAATGTATTTTGTGACAAGCAAATTAGATATTAAAATTGGAAAAATCAAGTTTGTACAGGCTGATATTTTCACCTTTTAGCTGGGGGTGGGGCAGGTGGAGTGGCTTTTTCTGAGATGTGGCTTCTTTCTCTTTTTAGCCCCACCCCCAGCCCTCTTCCAAGGTCAGAGTCAAAGGAAGTATTTGGGAATCTGGACAACTGCCTAGTCAGCAGGTCAGCTACTCCTCCCAAGTCCCAGCTCACTGCTCCTAGGGGATATGGACAAAGCAAAGCCAGGAGCCTAGAGGTCCGAGTTTGGAAAATGGGTATAAAAATGCCTACCTCATAGTGGTGCCAGTAGGAGATTCCTTTAAGAACTGCAAAGTAGTGTTTGATTAGAAGTTAGACTTCTCTTTAAATGTTGTTCATTATTGCCAATTGAGCAATCCACCTGGGAAGAGTGAGCCCTATTCATTCTCAAGAATGAATTTTCAAGGTTTGAGCAGAAACTTTGGAGGCCAGTGCAGATGTGAAGGGAATTCACCAGCCAGTGTGTGAGTGTGTGTGTGTGTGTGTGTGTGTGTGTGTGTGTGCGGCGCGCGCGCGCGCGCGAAATTGAGGAACTCATTGAATAACTAGACCCTCCAAAAGTAATCTTTATGATGCTTCCATGAACAGAAGTCTCTAGTGGAGTGCTCTAAGGCTCTGTCTTTCACCCTGTGCTGTTTCACATAAGTTATAGGATCATGGTTTTAGAACTGGAAGTCAGTTTGGAGATCATTTTGGCCCAATCCCCTCACTTTATAGAGGAGGAAACTGAAACCCAGAGAAAAGAAAGGACTTTCCCAGGGTCCCACCACTAGTGACTGCATCTAACATGGAATTCCAATCCAGGCCTTTACATCTCCAAAGCCACCATCTTCCACTGAATAGGAGGAATGCTTGCCATAGTTCCAGGTAACACAAAGCTAGAAGGAATAAAGAATGTGCTGGATGACAGTGAGTATCCCAAAATGCCCAGAGTATACAGGCCAGAACAGTGGGCCAAATGTAATTGGTTAAAATCGAATTCAAGTTTTATACTAGGAATTTAAAAAAAAAATCAACTTCCTAAGCTCGAGATGGGAGAGGCCAGGCTAGAAAGGGCATTATTTGGACAAGAACAGGGGGGCTTTATGGATCGTACTCTCAGTATGAGTCAGTAATACAAAGGGACACCCCACCCCTACCCCCACTGATGTAACCTTAGACTACATTTGAAAAGGCAAAATTCTAGACTGCCTCTAGTGGCGGAGGGAAGGAGGTGGGGGTAGGCAGGGAATGATTGCAGAATATTGCTCAGCCATTGAGGACAAGTACAAAATGTCTTTATTTCACAGAAATAAAAGCCATTTCAAAAGGAGGGGCACTATCATTTGGGACCAAATTTAACCTCACCTGATGAAAGCTCAGCCCTGTAGACGCCAAAGTCTTGGAAGGATCCCAGCCCAGTACCAAACTCCAGATGGACCCCCAAGCCCAGTCCCAACCTGAACCCTGGCCCTGGCCCCAAACTGAACCTTGACAAGAGATGGAGCGAGAAGGTATGAATGGCTTACAGATGAAACACAAGAAAAATAGGCATTATTTGGAAACAGTTGTGTGGCGATCTCTTCAAGAAGCACCCAGGGAACCTTCAGAGATGGTGAAGTTCACCCAGGTGGGGAATGGGGAGGGGTGGGGAGATGGGATGGGAAGGTCACATGGGGGTGCTACGGACTCCCGGGATGTCTTCCATCACATTCTCATTCTCGTAGGCATTTTTGTGTTCGCTGGACCTGAAAGGGCAAAGACCAAAAGGCTATTTATATCCTCTCCTTCCCAGGATCACCGCTCCTGCCCTCACCCCCTCCACCCTGGGACTGCAGGAGTTAAATGCCCCCAGGCAGAATCACAGAATGGCAGATCCCCACCTGTACCCCTCGTTTGACAGAGAGAGAAATCGAGGCCCATAGAGGGAAAAGGATTTGTTCGAGATTGCACAGTGCAGAGTCAATGGAAAAGTCAGAGTTGGGCTCAGATCCTTTGACTGGCACATCCTTCGTTCCACCTCTACCTCCCCTCTGGCCAGCCCTCTCCTAGGCCAGGCAGATTACAAGCAAAGACATCATGATATTGGCAAATTGATTGAGTTTCTAAGGCTAAAGCCCAGTCTGTTTACTTGAGCATGTGCCCTGGGAAACATCCTCTTACTAACCATCCCCCCTCCACCCCCTTACAAGACTCCCTCTCCAACACTAAGCTTCCATCTCCTTCCTGAAGCTCCATCCCCTTACTAAAACACATCCTCCTCCACACTAAATGCTTGTCCCCTCTCTTAGCTTCCATCCCCTCAACTGAGCCTCCGTTCTCCTCAACAGGCTCCTCACTGATTCAGCTGGGTGGTATAGGCTGGACTTGGGAATGTGGGAGACCTGAGTTCTAATCCTGTCTCTGACAACCTAACTGAATAGCCTATCCCCACTCCTGTGACCACAAAGTAGCTCCTACCCTTTGGCATTCTAGCCAAACCACCTGCAGGTCTTATCTGAGACCAGGTCTCTGTAAAAAGGAAACTGGATCTGCTGGGGTAGATGAGTCTTTATAAAAGTATTTGCTCCCTCCCTCGTCCATGGCAGAGAATGTCTGTCCACTGACATTTTTCTTCAAAGATCCTGTAGGGTCCAAGTTACAATCTGGATCAGCATCAAGATCAGGGCCACAGTTATGGTCAGGGTCAAGGTAAAGATCTGGTTCAGAGTGGGAAGCCTAGGGCAGGCTTACCTGAAGTTCAAAGCCATTGTTGAATACCTTCCATCCACCCCTGCCAAGTTCCCGTCTGATTTGCCTCCAACCGATGTGACTGCTGTCACAGGCTCCCTGTTAGAAGAATACCACCCACCAAAGATCAGCAGATACCAGTCTATCTCACTCACCCCATAGTGGGGTGAGGCCCAAGGGAGGAAACTCAAGGAGGTGGTGCCACTCCTGGGTCAGGGCAAAGATTCATGTCTCACATTCTCAGCTTCTCTCTTGAGCATCCACTCACCAAGCTGCTTATAATGGGCATGCAAATCCTGCTACAGCTTTCAGTGTCCACTTTCAGTGTACTGGCACTGTATCTATGGGGGTCCCATTGGGGTAGTCTCTTTGCAGGATGGTTGCCAAACCATCGATGGGTATGAGAGTCCCTGCCTCCTCTCCATCTTTACAACTATCTGGGAGACTCCTTCCTGACCATCAGTTTGTATGAGCTTTGTGTGATTCCCTGAAGAGCTGGGCTACCAGGTCAGGACCTCAAAACAACATGGGTATGTGTATGTGTGTGTGCACACATGTGTGTATGTATGTATGTATGTGTATGCATGTGCATATGTGTGTGTATAGAAAAGCATTATAATCATTGGGAGTTTTCAGGGTGAAGGATGAGACCCTGTGGAACAAACAGAAAAATTAAAAGCTCGAAGGAACCTTAGAGACCACCTAGTCCAACCTTAAGAGGAGGAAACTCAGACCAGAGTTAGGTGACTTGCCTAAGGTAGTAAGTAGCAGAGACGGGATTTGAACCCAGGTCCTTGGGCTCCAGATCCAGTGTTCTTACAATTGTGACCTACTTAACATGTCTCCTAAACCAGCTTCCCATTCTCAGTAATAGCACCAGGGAAGAATGAGACTCCTCAGACTAGAAACTCAAAGGGCATAGAAAAAACCTTGGATTTTCTAAGACTTCAGATAATAGAATCAGGCTCCAAAGAATTCTCAAGAGACTGGAATATAGGGCTTACTCTCATTAGATGAAATTTAGTAGGGATGAATGGAAAGTTATTTCTGAGCTAAAAAAAACCAACAGCAACAATTTCACAATTACTAGGCAGCAACTATGAAAAAAAAAAGACCCAGGGGTCTTAATGCCTGACAAGAACAATGTGAGTCAAAACTCTAACATGGCAGTTTGACTTTGGGCGCCATGAAAGGAAGCACATGGTCTGAAAGAAGTTGGTGAGGCAGTCCCTCTGTCCTCTGCACCAGTCTGAGCTTGTCTATCACCTTGTGTTCAGTTCTGGGCGCCACCTTTCATGGAGGACATTGATCAACAAGGGAAGGTCTAGAAGAAGCCAGCCAGAATGGTGAAGGACCGCCTGAAGGAACTCGGGGTGTGAGAGTGGAAGGCTTGATGGGAATGTGATAGGGGTGTTCATGTGAATTCAACAAACCATTATTAAATGCAAAGTGAGAGGCATTCTGATGAGAGGTAGAGGTTCTTCATCAAAAATCCCTACACCCATGAGATCACAGGTCCCAATCAGGGAAGAAATGTGCAAAGCCCCATAAATTAGGGGGTTGGACTAGCTCAGAGGTGAGGAACCTGCAGCCTTGAGGCCACACTTGGCCCTCTAGGTCCTCAAGTGCAGCTTTTTGACTGAATCCAAACTTCACAAAACAAATTCTTCTATTATTTTATTTATTATTTATTTTATTTATCATAATTATTATTTATGTAAATGAATAAATCTTCAGTGATCCTGTACTAGACACTGGGCAACCCCAAAGCATCTGAAGGGCTCTCACCTAGAAGAGAATTGGATTTGTCCAGGTTGGCTCAAGCAGAGCCAGGACCAACTGGGGGAGTTACAGAGAGGTCCATTGAGGCTTGCTGTCTGCAAAAGCTTCCTAGCAATGAAAGCTGTCCCAGAGTGGAAGAAGCTGTCTCAAAAGGAAATGAGTTCCTTGTCACTGGAGGTATTCAAACAGAAGCTAGACAACCAAGTATTGGAAATGTTGTAAAGGGTCTTCTACAGGCATAGGCTGACCTAGGTGGCTCCAGATGTTCTGAGATTCTGTGGCATCAGGAAATGTGAATTTGAATCCTAACTCAGCTACATTCTGGTGCTGTGTGATCTAGATGAAGTCACATAACCTCTCTGAATGCATTGCCCTCATACCATCTCTGAATGGAGCCTAAGAGCAATTGCGGGGTGGTTGCTCTGGGTTAGAGGGGTGATAATATAAAGTCTTCTCTATCCTCAATCAATAAATTAACAGTTTTCCAGGGGCTGTCCTAGGGACTGGGGATATTAAAGCAAAAACAAGTAAGTCTTCCCCTTCTAGGAGCTTGAGTCCTACCAGGAAAGGCAACTTGAAAATACATATATGTATATATATATATATATGGATATATATATATGTGTGTGTGTGTGTGTGTGTGTGTGTGTGTATGTGTGTGTGTGGATAGATAGATAGACAGATAGTTAGATAGATAGATAGACAGACAGACAGATATACAGAATCAACACAAAATGAATACAAAAGAGTTTGGGGAGAGACTGGGGCGCAAGTAGCTGTGGAAATTAGGAAAGACTTCTGTTAGAAGGTGATGTTCAAGCTGAGTCCTGAAGAAAATATCTGAGTCTATGACATGCAGGAGAGGAAAAGTATTCCAGATATGAGGGGAAATAGCCCACATCAGGGCATAGAGATGAGATATGGAGTGGCATATACGGAGAACAACAAGAAGGCAGATCTGGCTGGATTGTAGAGTGTGGAAAGGTAGCTTAGGAAGGGCTTTAAAAGACACATGAAAGAATTTATATTTTATGCCAGGATGCTACTACGTTTGTTGAGTAGTGGGGGGAGGGGGTGACATGGTCAGATCTGCACTTAAAGAAATCACTTTGGATGCTATGTAGATGATGGATTGAAGTGGAAAGATCCCTGAGGCAGGGAGATCAATTAAGAAGCTATTTCAATAGTCCGGGACAGAGAGGTTGAGTTCCTGAAATAAGGTAGTCAATGTTTGAGTGGAGAGAAGGGATCAAATTTCAGAAATGCAGACGTAGACACAGGCAAGATCTGACATCTGAGTGAATGGGTGAGGTGAATGTGAGGTGGTTTTGACTCCCTGCCTTTCTGAGATCCTGCCAAATGCTCCTCTAACTCAATTCTGTTCCCAGCCTGAGATCCTCACCTGGGCCACAAGGAATGAGGTCATTGTGGGAGACCTTACACAAAACTAGCCCATTCCCAGAATTCTAGACATGGAAGGAAATGGTTTCCCATTGTCTGAGAGGAGGTAAAAAAGTAAGGAGGTGGGGAATGGAGGAGGGGGAGGATGATGAAGCAGAGGAAGAAGGAAAAGGGAAGGTGTCAGGGGAAGAAGGAAAACCAGGAAAAGAAGGAGGAGAAAAGTAGAAGAGGAGGGAAACAAGGAAGCAGGAAGAAGAACAAGAAAAGTTTAGGAGGAAGGAGAGAAAAGAGGACAAAGAAACATGTGAGGAGGTGGAGGAGGAAGGAGAGGAGGAAAAGGGCAAGAGAGGAGGAGAGAGTAAGGAGGAGAAGCAGAAGGGAGGGGAGGATGCTGAAGAAAGTGGGACAGGGAGGGAGGGTAGAGCTTCTCCTTCCTTCAGAATCCCAAACAGGTGGAGGTGCTGGGACTTGGCTACCCAGCCCTTCCCACTGTGCAAGTTGGGGCCCAACCTTATTCCAACCTCACTCTCCCACCCACCTCCCCTGTTTGGCTGACTATATTAGACTGGGAGCAGAGCAGGAAAGACTGATTACTTCAGAGAAGAAGGCCCATCCCATGGAGAGGGAGGCAACCACAATGATAACAATAATATAAGAATAATAACATTGCACTCAATTTCCCAAGTACTTCCTATCCATTCTTCACTAAAATCCTGACAAACCCTTGTGAGGCAATCAAGACAACTGTATCTCCATTTTCCAAATTAGGAAACTGAGGCTCAGAGAGGGAAGAGACTTGCCCAAAGTCATGAAGCAAACCAGTTCCATACCTGGATAAGAATCTGGATCCCATGACACCCAACCCAAGGGTCTCACTCCACCAGACCACACTGCCTCCAGAAGACAGAAGGGAGGAACAAAAAAGAAAGGGCATCAGGAAAGGGAAGTACCAATGGTTTCACTTACGTATCCTCCTGGCACCAGAAGTGATTAACAGCAAAAGCTACAGCCACAAGGGCCAGAAATACAGCCACAGCGATCAAGCCCTGCATCCATGGCTCCAGATTCCCCAGACCTAGGGGGAAAGAGAGAGAGAGATACAGGACTTCATCTTACAGAAAAAAAAGCTAGGGTCTGAGATGACCACAAGCTTTGGTATCCCCAAAGATCTCAATAGACTGCAACAAAGGATTGAATCTAAAAAGATAAGATGCAATAGTAATAATAAGTATGAAATCTTACAATTGGGTTCAAAACATAATTCTTACAAATAAGTACAAGACAGGAGAGGCAAAGCTAGAGAGCAGGTCATCTGGGAAAGATCTGAGGGTCTTGGTGGACTACAAGCTCAAGATGAGTTAACAGTATGACATGGCAGCCAGTCAATGACTAAACATTGATTAAGTACCTATTATGTGCCAGGCACTGTGTTAAGCACATACAAAGCTTCTCAAGGAGTTGACAGTCTAATGGGGGAAACAACATACAAACACCTACGTACAAACAAGTTCTGCACAAGATAATTTGGAAGTAAACAAAAGTAAGTCACTGGAATTAAGACAGATTGGGAAAGATTTCTTGTAGAAGGTGGGATTTTAGTTGAGACTTGAAGGAAAGCAGGGAAACTAGGAGAGCAGAGATCAGCAGGGAGAGAATTCCAGTCTTGAGGGAGTCAGTGAAAATGCCTGGAGTCAGGAGATGGGGTGTTTTATTTAAAAAACAGCAAGGATGCCGCTGTCCTTGGATCAGAGAGTGTGGGGGGAAAAGCAAGATATAAGAAGGTTTAGGTGGGGGACAGGTCATACAGGACTTTGAATGCCAGAGGATTTTACATTTGATGCTGGAGAAAATAGGAGTTTCTTGAGGAGGGAGATGACATGGTCAGACCTGTGCCTTAGGAAGATCTATTTGACATTAGCCAAAAAATCTAATGAGATCTTAGGCTGTGTTAAGAGAGATATAATATCCAAGATGAGAGAGGTGATAGTCCCATGGTTCTCTCCTGTTCTAGAGTTAGGAATTTTAGGAAAGATACTGATACCCTGGAGAACATGAAGAGGAAAGTAGTCAGGATAATGAAGGCTCTTGAGATCATGCCATGTGAATATTAGCTGAAGCAACTATTAGGGTCTTTTGTGAAGGAGGAAGAGGGGCATTAAGGGGCCAAATGAGAGTTATCTTCAGGTACCTAAGGGCTGTCATGGGGAAAGGGGATCAGCCTTATTCTGCTTGGTCCCAGGGGGCAGAACCAGGAACAAGTAGAAGTTACTGAGGAGCCAACTAAGGCTGGAGATCAGGAAGAATGTCATTATGATCACAGTTCTTCTTAAGTGTAATGGGCTATTTTCTTTGGGGACTCATTTAGGAATTTGAGAAGACCCAGATTCAGTGGGGTTGGGTCTAGGAGCCATGAGACAGACACCAGCATTCCTAGACGGGAATCCTTCTCTACAGACCAGGTTGTCTTCCTAGTCTTTTATTATTCAAGAGAATGAATTCTTTAAAGGATTAATTACCAAGGAAGGGGACTCAGGGAGAGTATGGGGCTCAACAGAAGAATGGTAGCTCAGGAAGAAGTTGGGAAATCAGTGAGTAAATGAAAATTTAGTGAGAGGGTTGAGTAGTCCATTATTGTGATGGGAGTTCAGGGAAGAAAATAAGCTCAATAGCCTGGAAGGACTCAATGAGTGGGAGGGGGATCAGTGAGGGAGAGGTGGATCAGTGAGTGGAAGGTGGATCAGTGAGTGGGAGGTGGATCAGTGAGTGGGAGGGGGATCAGTGAGTGGGAGGGGGATCAGTGAGTGGGAGGTGGATCAGTGAGTGGGAGGTGGATCAGTGAGTTGGGGGGAGATGAGTGAGTGGAAGGTGGATCAGTGAGTGGGAGGTGGATCAGTGAGTGGGATAGGGATCAGTGAGTGGGAGGGGGATCAGTGAGTGGGAGGTGGATCAGTGAGTGGGAGGTGGATCAGTGAGTTGGGGGAAGATGAATGAGTGGGAGGGAGATGAGTGAGTGGTAGGGGGATGAGTGAGTGGGATAAAGATCAGTGAATGGGATGGGGATCCGTGAGTGGGGGGGAGATGAGTGAGTGGGAGGGAGATGAGTGAGTGGGAGGGAGATGAGTGAGTGGGAGGGGGATGAGTGAGTGGGAGGGGGATGAGTGAGTGGGATGGGGGCTCATGGGGAGGGGCTTGGGACTCTGAGCTGATGGGAGATTGTTTTAAGTATTGAGGACTTAATGAAGGGATTCAGGTTTAGTAGAACAGGGCTCAGTGAAAGGGATGGGGGATCAGTGAGGCAGATGAGAGCTCAGGGTCAGTGACTGGTATCTTTTTGCTGGTTAAGGGGTTGAATAAGTGCCTAAGAATCTCAGCATGTCAGGCTCCCTTCAATTGGGTCACCACAGCCTGAGCCATGGTTCCCCTCCCCCACTCCTAACTGGAAAGATCTCCTGCAGAGCCTCATTGTCCAGAGATCGAGGTCCAGCCTCTTGAGCCAACAGGGTTCCCAGCAGGAAGCTGGACCTGGCCCTGCCCCTTGGGTAAATGGCAAGGTGGGTCCAAGCTCTCTTGTGTTGGCATACTGTCCAGAAAATCCTGTTCCAGAAGATGGAGTTTCTCCATAGAGAGTGAGAGGCCTGATGGCTCTGTGCCCTGGAAGAGGCTGAGGAAAGGCCAGGAGGAGTGGACAGTGCAGGGGTGTCCCCCAGGCCTTTGGAGTGACCTCAGTGTATCTGTGGAGGAGGCTTCTGAATGTTTCCTTCTCCTGACAGCACCCCATACCTCCCAAAGTCTCCCATAACCCTACCCACTATCAAGTCCAGTCAGGTGAACTAGCATTTATTAATCACCTTCTGTGTGCCGGGCACTGTACTAAGCACTAGGGATACAAAGAAATCTGCTCTCAGGGAGCTCCCAG